>NC_061509.1:287208068-287225343 GCF_022539505.1 Lolium rigidum | reverse complement strand
GCTGCGATCCCCTATACTTGTGGGTTATCAGTGGACACAAATGGCATAGTTTTTGGCTCAAGGTTTTGGATGCACGAGAAGTAATCCCTCTCAGTACAAGGCTTAGGCTAGCAAGGTTGTTTGAAGCAAACACAAGTATGAACCGGTACAGCGAAACTTACATAAGAACATATTGCAAGCATTATAAGACTCTACACTGTCTTCCTTGTTGTTCAAACCCTCACCAGAAAATATCTAGACTTAGAGAGACCAATCATGCAAACCAAATTTTAACAAGCTCTACAGTATTTCTTCACTAATAGGTGCAAAGTACATGATGCAAGAGCTTAAACATGAGCACCACAATTGCCAAGTATCAAATTATTCAAGACATTATACCAATTACCACATGTAGCATTTTCTGTTTCCAACCATATAACAATTAACGAAGCAGTTTCAACCTTCGCCATGAACATTAAGAATAAAGCTAAGAACATATGTGTTCATAAGCAACAGCGGAGCGTGTCTCTCTCCCACACAATGAATGCTAGGATCCAATTTTATTCAAACAAAACAAAAATAAAACATACAGACGCTCCAAGTAAAACACATAAGATGTGACGGAATAAAAATATAGTTTCACTAGAGGTGACATGATAATGTTGTCGATGAAGAAGGGGATGCCTTGGGCATACCCAAGCTTAGATGCTTGAGTCTTCTTGAAATATGCAGGGATGAACCACAGGGGCATCCCCAAGCTTAGATCTTTCACTCTCCTTGATCATATTGTATCATCCTCCTCTCTTGATCCTTGAAAACTTCCTCCACACCAAACTCGAAACAAACTCATTAGAGGGTTAATGCATAATCAAAAATTCACATGTTCAGAGGTGACACAATCATTCTTAACACTTCTGGACATTGCCCAAGGCTACTGAAAGTTAATGGAACAAAGAAATCCATCCAACACAGCAAACGAGGCAATGCGAAATAAAAGGCAGAATCTGTCAAAACAGAACAGTCCGTAAAGACGAATTTTTCTGGGGCACTAAACTTACTCAGATGAAAATGCTCAAATTGAATGAAAGTTGCGTACATATCTGAGGATCACGCACGGAAATTGGCATATTTTTCTGAGTTACCTACAGATGGGGCGACTCAATTTCGTGACAGCAAGAAAACTGTTTCTGCGCAGTAATCCAAATCTAGTATCAACCTTACTATCAAAGACTTCACTTGACACAAAAATGCAATAAAATAAAGATAAGGAGAGGTTTCTACAGTAGTAACAACTTCCAAGACTCAAATATAAAACAAAATTGCTGTAGTAAAATAAAAACATGGGTTATCTCCCAAGAAGTGCTTTCTTTATAGCCATTAAGATGGGCTCAGCAATTTTAATGATGCACTCACAAGAAATAAGAGTTGAAGCAAAAGAGAGCATCAAGAAGCAAATTCGAAACACATTTAAGTCTAACCCACTTCCTATGCATAGGAATCTTGTAGATAAACAAATTCATGAAGAACAAAGTGACAAGCATAGAAAGATAAAACACGAGTAACTTCAAGATTCTCAACATAAAGAGGGGAAACTTAATATTATTAAGATGCATATAACCATGTTTCCCTCTCTCATAATAACTTTTAGTAGCATCATTGATCAAATCCACAATATACCCATCACTTAAAACATTCTTATCATGGTTCATATGCATAAAAGTATCATTAATTTTGGCATAAGAAGAGTTCTTCTCATTAATAGTAATTGGAGCAAGATTATTATCAAGAATTTGAACATGGTAAACAAGTTGCATACTAAGGGAATTTTTTTTGGCAATCCAATCACAACTATGACAAGTTTCATAAGGATAGTTATAACCTATATCATAGCATTCTTTATAATAATCATCAAAGATTGGAGGCGTAGTGCCATCATAAGAAATAGAATAGTTATCTTTCACAGTATGTTCATCTGTGACCATATCATCATTGTTACTAGAAGGAGATGTATCAAACATATAATGATAAGTAGCAAAAGGATTTTCAAACACCTCATCCCCAGGCTTAGAGCTTTCTATATCATTATGGGAGGAAGCATGGATAGTACTGATACTATGGCAATTATTAACATCATCATTTTCTGAATTAGTTTCCCGAGATTTTCAATATCAAAAGTAGTGTGCTCTTTCAAATCATGATCACTAATGTAGGTAAAGGGCATAGGAAGATCATTGTACTCAGATTCATTATCATAATAACCATTAGGAGCAACATACTTACGGTTACCTATCGTTATCTCATACACACGGGGATATGCTGTTACCTCTTTCTCTTTATTTCCCTTCTTCTTCTTCTTCATTCCCTTCTTCTTCTTCTCTTCCTTCTCCTCGTTCCCTTCTTTAGGAGGAAGAGGCTTGAAGGGAGGCTTCTCCACATAACCTGATTTATTTCCAGAAACAATAGAAGAAACTTGGGAGGATTCCTCCTTTTCATTAATAAGTTCAAAACACACAACGGTCCTATCATATTTTGGCAAAAGTGTCATCTTCTAAAATATTTTGTATGTAAGTATTGGTATGGCAATTATCAATGCAATAAGAAAAACACCCATGCAGGACATCATCAATATCAAGATCCCTCATATGTAGCAAAGAGATTTTTCTTGATAACTCTTCGCACCACAAAAATAAAGTAAGTTCATCATGCTGATTGGGAGTAATTTCATCATCACAATACTAATTTGCAGCACTCATGGGGTTCGAATTATCATTGGAGGAGCATTGAAAATTAAAATGACCCACTCTATCGCAAAGTTCACAAATAAAAGGATAGAGGGCACAAACTTTTTCACCAAGATCATCTAAAGCCCTAGACCACTTTCTAGTTTTTTCATTCATATGATGGATACAATATTCATCTTCGATTTGATTAATTCCACAGGGTCTATGCATTCCACAAAAATTAACATGCTTATAAGAAATAGCATTTTCAGAAGTTTGGGCATGTTTATTGCAATCATTAACAACAATTCCATTTTCCATGCAAGTGTCTTTAAAAGGTTCATGATACTTATCAAAATTCTTCCTAGGTAATTCAAAATGAGAGGCAAAATCTTTATAAAGATTTGCAGCAACTTGAGAGTCAAGACCATAAGTAGCACTCATATTTCGAAATTTACCAGTATCCATAAAAGTTTCGATGCATTCATAATCATAATTTATACCTGACTCTCTACCTTTGTCGTTCTCCCAATCTTCAGCGTTCTCCTCAATCCGATCAAGAAGGTCCCTTTTAAAATCTTCTTTGTTGCGCATGAATGATCCAGAACAAGTAGTATCCAGCAAGGTTTTATCCTGAAAAGAAAGTCTTGCATAGAAATTATCAATGATGATATTACCAGGAAGCTCATGAATGGGGCATTTGAGCATTAAAGACTTCAATCTACCCCATGCTTGGGCAATACTATCTCCATCATGAGGCCAGAAATTATATATGCGGCTCCGGTCTTTGTGAATTTCACTTGGAGGATAGAATTTAGAATAAAATAGAGGCACTATATCCTTCCAATCAAGAGAGTTCCCATTCTTCAGCAATTTGTACCAATGCGCCGCTTTACCAGACAGTGACATAGAGAATAGTTTCTTCTTCACTTCATCCATGGAGATACCTGCACACTTGAATAACCCGCATAATTCATGCAAAAACAGTAAATGATCTCCGGGATGGACAGCTCCATCCCCTTCATAACGGTTATCCATAACACGTTCAATAATTTTCATGGGTATCTTGAAAGCAAGACTTGCAGTAGGTGGATTTAAAATATCACAAGCATCATTAGAGTTATCGCATATGGGAGATAAAGTATTATCGTAGCAAATTTTCTCCCCTAAAGATGGGAAGCTAAAAAGATCATAAAAGCTAGCTTCCCCAAGCTTAGACTTCTCCATAGTATTAGCAGTAATTGCGTTCATACTAATAACATTGCTACTAGCATGCAAATAAGGTTCCATAGGTTTTTTAATTTTTGCATCAAATAATTCATGTCTTAACTCAGGAAAAAGATTAAAAAGCTCACAGTTGTTTTCCATTATGCCTAACTAGTGTAAACAAGAAACAAAAAGATGCAATTGTAGGATCTAAAGGAAATAGCTTCGAGCACTCACACACCGGCAACAATGCTAGGAAATAGCTTAGTAGTCGGAGGATGTGAATACCTTTTACCTTACCTCCCCGGCAACGCGCTGTAAAATAGCTTGATGTCTACGCACGCTTCTATTCCCGTAGACGAGTGTTGGGCCTCCAAGAGCAGAGGTTTGTAGAATAACAAGCAAGTTTCCCTTAAGTGGATCACCCAAGGTTTATCGAACTCGTGGAGGAAGAGGTCAAAGATATCCCTCTCAAGCAACCCCGCAATCACGATACAAGAAGTCTCTTATGTCCCCAACACACCTAATACACTTGTCGGATGTATAGGTGCACTAGTTCGGCGAAGAGATAGTGAAATACAAGTAGTATGGATGTATATGAGTGGTAATAGCAATCTGAATAAAATATGGCAGCGAGTAAACATGCAACAGAACAGTAAATAAACGGAGATTCGATGTTTGGAAACAAGGCCTAGGGATCCTACTTTCACTAGTGGACACTCTCAACATTGCAATCATAATTGAATATAAATATAAGCACTTCATCATACTACTCTCTTATTGGATAGAGAACTCAATTCATTGGGCAAGTGTGCAAAAGCACACCTCAAAGGAGTATTCCCAAGTACTAATAAACACCCCACACCGTCACCGTGAGCATTCATAGGAGGTACTAACACACCACAATTCATAAGGGAGTTACACACGGCGCACACACTGTCACCATTACACCGAGGTCACAGTAACCCCAAAGTTCACATAATTAAGCACTTGAATATTATATGACATCTAGATTACAAAGCTCATCATATGGATCTCAATCATGCAAGGCAATTCATGAGATCATTGTATTGAAGTACATGAGAGAGAGATGAACCACATAGCTACCGGTAGAGCCCTCAGCCCAGGGGGAGAACTACTCCCTCCTCATCATGGAGACAGCGATGGCGGTGAAGATGGCGGTGGAGATGGCTTCCGGGGGCAATTCCCCGTCCCGGCAGGGTGCCGGAACAGAGACTTCTGTCCCCCGAATTGGAGTTTCGCGATGGCGGCGGCTCTGGAAGGTTTTCTGGTGTTTCGTCAATCCGTGTCGAAGTTTTAGGTCACGAGGCATCTTATAGGCGAAGAGGCGGAGTCGGAAGGGCCACGGGGGGCCCACACAGTAGGGGGGTGATGTCTACGCCCCCTCCTTTTCCTGTAGACAGTGTTGGGCCTCCAAGAGCAGAGGGTTGTAGAACAGCAGCAAGTTTTCCCTTAAGCGGATCACCCAAGGTTTATCGAACTCAGGGAGGAAGAGGTCAAAGATATCCCTCTCATGCAACCCTGCAACCACAAAGCAAGAAGTCTCTTGTGTCCCCAACACACCTAATAGGTGCACTAGTTCGGCGAAGAGATAGTGAAATACAGGTGGTATAAATAAGCAGTAGCAAAGGCACCAGAAAAGTGCTTTGCCCAGGATAGTAAACAAGTAGTAGTAACGCAGCAGTAGTAACGCAGTAAAACAGTAAACAAGCAGCGATAGCAGTATTTAGGAACAAGGCCTAGGGATCGTACTTTCACTAATGGACACTCTCAATATTGATCACATAATAAAACCACTTTACACTCTATTGTTGGATGATGAACACCAATTGCGTAGGGCTACAAGAGCACCTCAATGCCGGAGTTAACAAGCTCCACAATATTCGATATTCATGTTTAAATAACCTTAGAGTGCATGATAGATCAACACAACTACACCAAGTACTAACATAGCATGCACACTCGT
The DNA here is from genome assembly GCF_022539505.1 of Lolium rigidum. Classification (NCBI taxonomy): domain Eukaryota; kingdom Viridiplantae; phylum Streptophyta; class Magnoliopsida; order Poales; family Poaceae; genus Lolium; species Lolium rigidum. Next base: position 287,219,451 of record NC_061509.1, on the reverse strand, counting down.
CACCTTCATACTATGAGAGGAGGAATAGATCACATTAATACCATCATAGTAATAGTTAACTTCATAATCTACAAGAGATCATAATCATAAACTACGCCAAGTACTACATGATGCACACACTGTCACCATTACATCATGAAGGAGGAATAGAGTACTTTAATAACATCACTAGAGTAGCACATAGAAGAATAGTGATACAAAACATATTGCAATCATAAAGGGATATAAATAAGCACTTCACTATGCCATTCATAACAGTGAATAAGTATTCTGTGAAATATAGCCTAAGAGACCCACACGGTGCACACACCGTCACCTTTACACACGTGGGACAAGGAGTCTCCGGAGATCACATAAGTAAAATTCACTTGACTAGCATAACGACATCTAGATTACAATCATCATCATATGGATCTCAATCATGTAAGGCAGCTCATGAGATCATTGTATTGAAGTACATAGAGAGAGAGATGAACCACATAGCTACCGGTACAGCCCCGAGCCTCGATGGAGAACTACTCCCTCCTCATGGGAGGCAACAGCATTGATGAAGATGGCGGTGGTGTCGATGGAGAAGCCTTCCGGGGGCACTTCCCCGCTCCGGCAGCGTGCCGGAACAGAGACTCCTGTCCCCCAGATCTTGGCTTTGCGATGGCGGCGGCTCTGGAAGGTTTTTGCGGGTTTCGTCGATCGTTTCAGGGTTTTCGCGACGGAGGCTTTAAATAGGCGAAAGGGCAAGGTCGGTGGACTTCTGGGGCCACCACACCATAGGGCGGCGCGGCCAGGGCCTGGGCCACGCCGCCACCATGTGTGGGCCCCCTGTGGGTCCATTCTGGCGACTCTCGGGTGTTCTGGATGCTTCCGGAGATTCTAAGATGCTGGGCGTTGATTTCGTCCGATTCCGAGAATATTTCCTTACTAGGATTTCTGAAACCAAAAACAGCAGAAAACAGGAACTGGCACTGCGGCATCTCGTCAATAGGTTAGTTCCGGAAAACGCATAAATATGACATAAAGTATGCACAAAACATGTAGATATCATCAATAATGTGGCATGTAACACAAGAAATTATCGATACGTCGGAGATGTATCAGCATCCCCAAGCTTAGTTCCTGCTCGTCCCGAGCAGGTAAACGATAACAAAGATAATTTCTGAAGTGACATGCCATCATAACCTTGATCATACTATTGTAAGCATATGTAATGAATGCAGCGATCAAAACAATGTAAATGACATGAGTAAACAATTGAATCATAAAGCAAAGACTTTTCTTGAATAGTACTTCAAGACAAGCATCAATAAGTCTTGCATAAGAGTTAACTCATAAAGCAATAAATCAAAGTAAAGGTATTGAAGCAACATAAAGGAAGATGAAGTTTCAAATGGTTGCTTTCAACTTGTAACATGTATATCTCATGGATAGTTGTCAATGCAAAACAATATAACAAGTGCAATATGCAAGTATGTAGGAATCAATGCACAGTTCACACAAGTGTTTGCTTCTTAAGGTGGAGAGAGATAGGTGAACTGACTCAACAATAAAAGTAAAAGAATGGCCCTTCGCAGAGGGAAGCAGGGATTAAATCATGTGCTAGAGCTTTTCAAGTTTTGAAATCATATAGAGAGCATAAAAATAAAATTTTGAGAGGTGTTTGTTGTTGTCAACGAATGGTAATGGGTACTCTAACTACCTTATCAACCAGACTTTCAAGAGCGGCTCCCATGAAGGACGTTATCTCTACCAGCAAGGTAGATCATGCCTCTTCTCTTTTGTTTACCCATGTATTTTAGTTTCATTATTGATGACACTCCTCCCAACCTTTTGCTTACACAAGCCATGGCTAACCGAATCCTCGGGTGCCTTCCAACATTCACATACCATGAAGGAGTGTCTATTTGCAAAATTAAGTTGCTTATCGATGAATCGAGCAAAACATGTGAAGAGAATTATTAATGCAAGTTGTAATTAATTGGGGTTGGGAACCCCATTGCCAGCTCTTTTTGCAAAATTATTGGATAAGCGGATGAAGCCACTAGTCCATTGTGAAAGTCTGTCAAAAGTAAATGACAAGATCGAAAGATAAAACACCACATACTTCCTCATGAGCTATAAAACATTAACACAAATTGAGAAGCATTTTGAAGGTTTAAAGGTAGCACATGAAGTATTTACTTGGAATGGCAGAAAATACCATGTAGTAGGTAGGTATGGTGGACACAAGTGGCATAGTGGTTGGCTCAAGGATTTTGGATGCATGAGAAGTATTCCCTCTCGATACAAGGTTTAGGCTAGCAAGGTTATTTGAAACAAACACAAGGATGAACCGGTACAGTAAGACTCACATAAAAGACATATTGTAAAAATTATAAGACTTTACACCGTCTTCCTTGTTGTTCAAACTCAATACTAGAAATTATCTAGACCTTACAGAAACCAAACATGCAAATCAGATTTTAGCATGCTCTATGTATTTCTTCATTAGTAAGTGCAAAGTATATGATGCAAGAGTTTAAACATGAGCACAACAATTGCCAAGTATCACATTATCCAAGACATTTTACCAATTACTACATGTAGCATTTTCCGATTCCAACCATATAATGATGAACGAAGCAATCAACCTTCGCCATGAACACTAAAAGTAAAGCTAAGAACACATGTGTTCATATGCAACAGCGGAGCGTGTCTCTCTCCCACACAAGCATGATGTAATCCAATTTATTCAAACACAAACAAAAATAAAAGCACACAGACGCTCCAAGTAAAGTACATAAGATGTGACCGAATAAAAATATAGTTTCAGGGGAGGAACCTGATAATGTTGTCGATGAAGAAGAGGATGCCTTGGGCATCCCCAAGCTTAGATGCTTGAGTCTTCTTGAAATATGCAGGGATGAACCACCGGGGCATCCCCAAGCTTAGAGCTTTCACTCTTCTTGATCATAGTATATCATCCTCCTCTCTTGACCCTTGAAAACTTCCTTCACACCAAACTTCTCATAAACTTTATTAGAGGGGTTAGTACATAATCAAAAACTTACATGTTCAGAGGTGACACAATCATTCTTAACACTTCTGGACATTGCTCAAAGCTACTGGAAGGTAATGGAACAAAGGAATCCACCCAACACAGCGAAAGAAGCAATGCGAAATAAAAGGCAGAATCTGTCAAAACAGAACAGTCCGTAACGACGAATTTTTAATAAATACTTCCGTTGCTCAAATCAGAAAACTCAAAACTAATGAAAGTTGCGTAAATATCTGTGGAACACGCACGTAAATTGGCATATTTTTCTGAGTTACCTACAGAGAAAACAGCCCAGATTCGTGACAGATAGAAATCTGTTTCTGCGCAGAAATCCAAATCTAGTATCAACCTTCGATTAGAGGCTTCACTTGGCACAACAAATCACAAAACTAAGATAAGGAGAGGTTGCTACAGTAGTAAACAACTTCCAAGACACAAATATAAAGCAAAGTACTGTAGCAAAATCACACATGGGTTATCTCCCAAGAAGTTCTTTTCTTTATAGCCATTAAGATGGGCTCAGCAGTTTTAATGATGCACTCGCAAGAAATAGTATTTGAAGCAAAAGAGAGCATCAAGAGGCAAATTAAAAACAAATTTAAGCCTAACATGCTTCCTATGAAAGGGAATCTTGTAAATAAACAAATTCATGAAGCATAATGCAACAAGCATAGAAAGATAAAACAAGTGCAGCTTCAAGATTTTCAGCAAAAAAAGAGGTATTTTCGTAACAGGAAAACTTCTACAACCATATTTTCCTCTCTCATAATAATGTCCAGTAGCATCATGAGTAAACTCAACAATATATCTATCAAGTAAAACATTCTTATCATGAGTCTCATGCATAAAATTATTACTACTCCCAACATAAGCATAGTCATCTTATATTTACTAATTGGAGACTCCCTACAAAGCCCCACGTTAATCCTGGTGGTAAGAAAATTTTGACCGTGAGATTAGTCCGTGATGAATCCACAGCCACCGGATGATGTGCGCTCCGTCTATTCCACCCATGTGATGCCGATTTCGTTCCTCAAGTCATCAAAAAAAAGTAAACGAAGGAAAACCTCATCTAATCTCAACACATCTAATCCTCACGGCCACCGCGCCGCCGCCGCGAATTCGTTTGGTGTTGTAGGAGATGTCGTCTCCTTCTTTCATGCGAGTCAATCGGATTTGACTGTACATAGTCTCGCTTACACAGCCAGTCCGGCGACCCGCGACTCCGTCGCGTGTCTACCTACCCAGGCGACCAGCAGTCCGACGACGGGCGATTCCATCACCAACGGCCGGCGACCAGCATCATTAGCAGTTCATCGAGACCCAAGGTCTGTATGTGCAGGCGAACTGGAAGGTACACTTTGTCGGCAACATGGAATTTCCTTGATTTGGCGCTCCCTCAAATCCTGGATCTGCTCTTTCTAATGAGACCTGCAGGAACTCCCCAGTCAAAAGCAACCTTCCCTGTTAACTGACGATAAATTTTCATGCATGTTAGTTGCTTTGCCTAATCATCAGCTGGTACCTGGTAGCAGCACCCGGGAACACGATATGGAGCTAGCTTTGATTCCAGCTACAACTTTTAAGGGATGGCCCAGACCTCGATGGTGCAACTCATAAGCATCCAACACACAAAAAAGGTTTATTTTCTGCTGACAATTCGCATCACAGGTCTCTAATTGCTTGAAACGGCGACTACTTATGCCCAATATTTGTGGTCTGACTAATATTGTTTTGTTGTTAGCAATCGACAATGAAAATATCTATATTGAACCTTTGCTAACCTCCATGGTAGAAGAACTACGCAAGAGGCATGAGAAAACCCCATGCTAAGCTCTTTTTGGAGTATATTGTAAATAGATGCCTTAACATATATTATTAAATGCATCATTAATAGGGATATGCTTTACAAAGTAGTACTAAATAATTATACACCTTTTCCACCGTCAACATGAATATATTATTTGTACTACTTAAGAAAAACAATAAAAATTTCCACATTATCTCCAACAACTTGGATCAATGCATGTCTATATATCTCATGCTTTATCTCTGAAGTTGATCTGATTTCCCTAAAGGCTCTGTTACTAATGCGGTGTCCCATGTCTTAAATGCTTTTTAGTGTCCCCTGATATGAGCACAGAGAGGGGGCTGCTTGCTTGAATGTCCACGAATTTGTATTGATATAATAAATAACTGTAAGTGACCTGTTCAAGTTGACTCTACGTCAACCTTATTTTAAAATTATGTTGACATAATATGCCATTATGACCATGATCTTCTCTTATGTAGGTAGTGATTTATTTTAAAAATTGGAAACATTACATCAGTACAAGATAGTGTTTTTTACTAAATACTCCCTCCATTCCATTAAACAAGATGCGCGCATATTTTAGATTTGTTTTTCATCAAGATTACTCCAAGTATACAACGATTGTTAGTAGTCGCCCTGTCCTAAAATGATTTCACACATTTGTGTAAATTCCGAATGTATCTATAATACATCGGAATTTAGACAAATCTACAACATTCTTTTTGGGACTATCAAATTAGCATCACTAGATTTCTTTAGTATGAATCCAATGATAATAATTGTGTGCTATTTAATCAATATATTGTTGTTTAAATATATTGGTCAAAGTCTGACTTAAAATATATGTGTGCCTTATTTGTAAGGATGAAGGTAGTACATACTTGATTTTCCGGAGAAAATCTCACTCTATAGCAAACTAATTAATAAGGCAATTGCAGGCTTTGAATTACTAAAGTTACTATGCTTTATAAGACAACGTCATAGATTTTTTTATTAGATGCTAATAAAAATATTACTACTCGATATTCCAAGTAACAATAATATGTTAGCACATATCTTCTTTCCGAAAAAATATCTTGCAAGATATTAGCGTACACATAGGAAAACATTCGGGAAAAGGGAAAGAAAATTGCTCCACATCCTAGAACTTTGTGTTGTTAAAACATATCTTTATTCGCTGATCTACATCATTTCCAAATAAAACAAATAACTATGTTTTGCAACCTGCTCGCTCATGACTACATGTCTTCAGTTTTCTAATTTCTTTATATGAAGATAATATTTGGAAGAATGTAGCGGTTTGACATGCTGCGTGGTTTCTCTCAGAAAATCCACATACTCTAATACGTGTTTCTATATTGATTCTTCTGTTAAATAAATCATTAGCTGCTTCATTTTGGGCCAGATTTATAGTTAACAGATTAATTCATATTTTGTTGTAGCATGGAGATGATTTTGTTATATAGTTACATACAGATTATCTAACTGAAATATGGCAAGCACACTGAAGTAGGTTATCTGCCTATATTTTTAAGTCCGGAAAATTGCATTTTTTTCCTTGAACCTTGACAAACTAGAGGAGGCACCTTCGACATGATGCATCTATTTATCCATTAAAAAGATGCTGTATCCATTCTGTAAAGTGGAGCGCCACATTATTGGAGAGCTTACTCAAGTGTTACAACGCATCCACATGTGCATGAGCTTTGCCAGAAATATTAAAGATTTCCCACGTGACAAGATTTCTTTTGTCACAGCAACACTGGAACTTCTAGGTAAAACCATGATGACTGAACACATTTTAATTTGTTTTTAGAACTTATAGATGCTATTTACCCTGCCTGTTATCCCGTAAATCAGGCTAAGAATGACATGAGGTTGTCCTTTGTGTGTTGTTTCAGATGGAGTCACAACTGGGTTGCTGTTTCAGATGGAGTAACATAACTTGGCTTCTTTTGCATACCAAAAAGAAAAGGAACGATTATTTAAAATTGAGGCACACCGCTTGCCGGAGACTCTATAGTTGTATTCAACCCTGAAACGTTGTAAGCACGGCTTTTAGTAGTATGTATGTATTTGATCTTAAATATAATCCTTCATTAGTTACAGATATGAAGTAGAAAGTTTCCATTATGCGGTAATCATATACTGTGATAAAATGACATTTGCTGCAAATTTTCAATTATTTATTTAGGCAGCATTTTTTTCTTATTTGTACTACAAGGAATATTATATAAAAATTGCATGTAAAGAAAATAACTCATAGATGATGATGCTTAAGTTAGAAAATAACGAGAATCTCTAAATCCATACAAACGCTTTAATGAGTTAAGGCAATTATGGATCACAACTCAATATAGACATGCCAAAATAAGATTGAATAGATGGAATACATTTGTAGTTTGTTATCACACTAAAAATAAGTAAATAAATATTATATTCACATGTGGGACATATGTAGGCCGTGCGATGCACGGGTGGATGACTAGTTCTTATTAATTGTAGTGGGAGCAAATTCAACAAAGTAGCTATCATTATTATTCTCATCATCAAATATAGGAGGCATATTGTAATCATAATCAAATTTATCCTCCATAACAGGTGGTAACAAAAGACTACTATCATTATAATCATCATAAATAGGAGGCAAAGTATCATCAAAGTAAATTTTCTCCTCAATGCTTGGGGGACTAAAAAGATCATGGTCATCAAAACCAGCTTCCCCAAGCTTAGAATTTTCCATAGCATTAGCAACAATAGTGTTCAAAGCATTCATATTAATAACATTCCCATTAGCATGCATATAAAGTTCCATGGGTTTTTTAATTCTCTCTTCAAACACATCATGTCCTAATTCAAGATAAAGTTCATAAAGATCTCTCATATTTTTGTTGTTTTCCATTATGCCTAACTAGTGTAAACAAGAAACAAAAAGATGCAATTGCAGGATCTAAAGGAAATAGCTTCGAGCACAAACACAATGGCGCTGTAAAAGTATCGTCACCTGGAACCGGAGTGTGAGTGCCTTTTACCTTTCCTCCCCGGCAACGGCGCCAGAAAAGTGCTTGATGTCTACGCCCCCTCCTTTTCCTGTAGACAATGTTGGGCCTCCAAGAGCAGAGGGTTGTAGAACAGCAGCAAGTTTTCCCTTAAGTGGATCACCCAAGGTTTATCGAACTCAGGGAGGAAGAGGTCAAAGATATCCCTCTCATGCAACCCTGCAACCACAAAGCAAGAAGTCTCTTGTGTCTCCAACACACCTAATAGGTGCACTAGTTCGGCGAAGAGATAGTGAAATACAGGTGGTATAAATAAGCAGTAGAAACGGCACCAGAAAAGTGCTTTGCCCAGGATAGTAAACAAGCAGTAGTAACGCAGTAAAATAGTAAACAAGCAGCGATAGCAGTATTTAGGAACAAGGCCTAGGGATCGTACTTTCACTAGTGGACACTCTCAATATTGATCACATAATAAAACCACTCTACACTCTATTGTTGGATGATGAACACCAATTGCGTAGGGCTACAAGAGCACCTCAATGTCGGAGTTAACAAGCTCCACAATATTCGATATTCATGTTTAAATAACCTTAGAGTGCATGATAGATCAACACAACTACACCAAGTACTAACATAGCATGCACACTGTCACCTTCATACTATGAGAGGAGGAATAGATCACATTAATACCATCATAGTAATAGTTAACTTCATAATCTACAAGAGATCATAATCATAAACTACGTCAAGTACTACATGATGCACACACTGTCACCATTACATCATGAAGGAGGAATAGAGTACTTTAATAACATCACTAGAGTAGCACATAGATGAATAGTGATACAAAACATATTGCAATCATAAAGGGATATAAATAAGCACTTCACTATGCCATTCATAACAGTGAATAAGTATTCTGTGAAATATAACCTAAGAGACCCACACGGTGCACACACTGTCACCTTTACACACGTGGGACAAGGAGTCTCCGGAGAGCACATAAGTAAAATTCACTTGACTAGCATAACGACATCTAGATTACAATCATCATCATATGGATCTCAATCATGTAAGGCAGCTCATGAGATCATTGTATTGAAGTACATAGAGAGAGAGATGAACCACATAGCTACCGGTACAGCCCCGAGCCTCGATGGAGAACTACTCCCTCCTCATGGGAGACAGCAGCGTTGATGAAGATGGCGGTGGTGTCGATGGAGAAGCCTTCCGGGGGCACTTCCCCGCTCCGGCAGCGTGCCGGAACAGAGACTCCTGTCTCCCTCATCTTGGCTTCGCGATGGCGGCGGCTCTGGAAGGTTTTTGCGGGTTTCGTCGATCGTTTCAGGGTTTTCGCGACGGAGGCTTTAAATAGGCGAAAGGGCAAGGTCGGTGGACTTCTGGGGCCACCACACCATAGGGCGGCGCGGCCAGGGCCAGGGCCGCGCCGCCACCATGTGTGGGCCCCCTGTGGGTCCACTCTGGCGACTCTCGGGTGTTCTGGATGCTTCCGGAGATTCTAAGATGTTGGGCGTTGATTTCGTCCGATTCCGAGAATATTTCCTTACTAGGATTTTTGAAACAAAAACAGCAGAAAACAGGAACTGGCACTGCGGCATCTCGTCAATAGGTTAGTTCCGGAAAACGCATAATTATGACATAAAGTATGCATAAAACATGTAGATATCATCAATAATGTGGCATGTAACATAAGAAATTATCGATACGTCGGAGATGTATCAGGGGGCGCGCCCCCTTGGTGGCCGCGCCACCATGTTGTGTGGGGCCTCCCTGGCTCCCCTCTGGCCCCTCTTCGGTGTTCTGGAAGCTTCGTGGAATTATAAGATCGTGGGCCTTGATTTCGTCCAATTCCGAGAATATTTCCTTACTAGGATTTCTGAAACCAAAAACAGCAGAAAACGAAGAATCGACACTTCGGCATCTCGTCAATAGGTTAGTTCCGGAAAACGCATCAAAACGATATAAAGTGTGAACAAAACATGTAGATATTGTCATAAAACAAGCATGGAACATCAGAAATTATACATACGTTGGAGACGTATCAACATGCTACTTACATAACCTTGATCATACTATTATAAAGCATATGAAATGAATGAAGTGACTCAAGGAAATGATCTATAGTTGCTAACAAATAGATAACATATAGCAAAACTTTTCATGAATAGTACTTTCAAGACAAGTATCAAAAGTCTTGCATAAGAGTTAACTCATAAAGAAATAAATTCAAAGTAAAGACATTGAAGCAACACAAAGGAAGATATAAGTTTCAGCAGTTGCTTTCAACTTTCAACATGCATATCTCATGGATAATTTTCAACACAAAGTAATATGATGAATGCAAATAAGCAAGTATGTAAGAATCAATGCACAGTTCACACAAGTGTTTGCTTCCGAGATGGAAGGAAGTAGGTAAACCGACTCAACATAAAGTAGAAGAAAGGCCCTTCGCAGAGGGAAGCAGGATTAAATCATGTGCTAGAGCTTTTTAAGTTTTGAAATCATATAGAGAGCATAAAAAGTAAAGTTTTGAGAGGTGTTTGTTGTTGTCAACGAATGGTAGTGGGCACTCTAACCCCCTTGCCAAACAGACTTTCAAAGAGCGGCTCCCATGAAGGACGTTATCTCTACCAGCAAGGTAGATCATCCCTCTTCTCTTTTGGTTACACATGTACTTTAGTTTTTATTTATGGGTGACACTCCTCCCAACCTTTGCTTACACAAGCCATGGCTAACCGAATCCTCGGGTGCCTTCCAACAATCTCATACCATGGAGGAGTGTCTATTTGCAAAATTAAGTTGCTTACTGATGAATCGAGCAAAACATGTGAAGAGAATTATTAATGAAGTTAATTAATTGGGGGTCTGGGAACCCCGCGCCAGCTCTTTTTGCAAAATTATTGGATAAGCGGATGAAGCCACTAGTCCATTGGTGAAAGCTGCCCACCAAGATTGAAAGATAAAACACCACATACTTCCTCATGAGATATAAAACATTGACACAAATTGAGAAGCATTTTGAATTGTTTAAAGGTAGCACATGAAGTATTACTTGGAATGGCAGAAAATACCACATAGTAGGTAGTTATGGTGGACACACATGGCATAGGTTTTTGGCTCAAGGATTTGGATGCACGAGAAGTATTCCCTCTCAATACAAGGCTTAGGCTAGCAAGGTTGTTTGAAGCAAACACAAGTATGAACCGGTACGGCAAAACTTACATAAGAACATATTGCAAGCATTATAAAACTCTACACTGTCTTCCTTGTTGCCCAAACACTTTTACCAGAAAATATCTAGACCTTAGAGAGACCAATCATGCAAACCAATTTCAACAAGCTCTACGGTAATTCTCCACTAATAGGTTCAAACTACATGGTGCAAGAGATTAATCATGATCTACTTGAGAGCTCAAAACAATTGCCAAGTATCAAATTATCCAATAAAATATGAAGCATTTTCTGTTTCCAACCAAATAACAACAAGTGCAATAGCTTCCAACTTTTGTCATGAACATT
>NC_061509.1:287166819-287207968 GCF_022539505.1 Lolium rigidum | reverse complement strand
GACATGGAGAGCTGTAGCTAATGTTTTATTGAGTTCTTGCAATGTGTCACTACAGGACCAATGTGGATTAAAGTTTTTTGAGTTCTAACCCCTCTAATGAAGTTTATGAGAAGTTTGGTGTGAAGGAAGTTTTCTAGGGTCAAGAGAGGAGGATGATATATGATCAAGAAGAGTGAAAAGTCTAAGCTTGGGGATGCCCCCGTGGTTCATCCCTGCATATTTCAAGAAGACTCAAGCATCTAAGCTTGGGGATGCCCAAGGCATCCCCTTCTTCATCAACAATTTACAGGTTTTTTCTATTGAAACTATATTTTTATTCGGTCACATCTTATGTGCTTTACTTGGAGCGTCTGTGTGTTTATTTTCATTTTGTTTATGTTTGAATAAGATCGGATCCTAGCAATCCTTGTTTGGGAGAGAGACACGCTCCGCTTTTTCATTTGAACACTTGTGTTGTTCGCTTTTAATGTTCATGACAAAAGTTGGAAGCTATTGCACTTGTTGTTATTTGGTTGGAAACAGAAAATGCTTCATATTGTATTGGATAATTTGATACTTGGCAATTGTTTTGAGCTCTCAAGTAGATCATGATTAAGCTCTTGCATCATGTAGTTTAAACCTATTAGTAGAGAACTACCGTAGAGCTTGTTGAAATTGGTTTGCATGATTGGTTTCTCTAAGGTCTAGATATTTTCTGGTAGAAGTGTTTGAGCAACAAGGAAGACAGTGTAGAGTTTTATAATGCTTGCAATATGTTCTTATGTAAGTTTTGCTGTACCGGTTCATACTTGTGTTTGCTTCAAACAACCTTGCTAGCCAAAGCCTTGTACTGAGAGGAAATGCTTCTCGTGCATTCAAAACCTTGAGCCAAAATCTATGCCATGTGTGTCCACCATAACTACCTACTATGTGGTATTTTTCTGCCATTCCAAGTAAATACTTCATGTGCTACCTTTAAACAATTCAAAACTTTATCACTCCTTATTTGTGTCAATGTTTTATAGCTCATGAGGAAGTATGTGGTGTTTTATCTTTCAATCTTGTTGGGCAGCTTTCACCAATGGATTAGTGGCTTCATCCGCTTATCCAATAATTTTGCAAAAAGAGCTGGCGCGGGGTTCCCGACCCCCAATTAATTAACTTCATTAATAATTCTCTTCACATGTTTTGCTCGATTCATCAGTAAGCAACTTAATTTTGCAAATAGACACTCCTCCATGGTATGAGATTGTTGGAAGGCACCCGAGGATTCGGTTAGCCATGGCTTGTGTAAGCAAAGGTTGGGAGGAGTGTCACCCATAAATAAAAACTAAAGTACATGTGTAAACAAAAGAGAAGAGGGATGATCTACCTTGCTTGGTAGAGATAACGTCCTTCATGGGAGCCGCTCTTTGAAAGTCTGTTTGGCAAGGGGGTTAGAGTGCCCACTACCATTCGTTGACAACAACAAACACCTCTCAAAACTTTACTTTTTATGCTCTCTATATGATTTCAAAACTTAAAAAGCTCTAGCACATGATTTAATCCCTGCTTCCCTCTGCGAAGGGCCTTTCTTCTACTTTATGTTGAGTCAGTTTACCTACTTCCTTCCATCTCAGAAGCAAACACTTGTGTGAACTGTGCATTGATTCTTACATACTTGCTTATTTGCATTCATCATATTACTTTGTGTTGAAAATTATCCATGAGATATGCATGTTGAAAGTTGAAAGCAACTGCTGAAACTTATATCTTCCTTTGTGTTGCTTCAATGTCTTTACTTTGAATTTATTGCTTTATGAGTTAACTCTTATGCAAGACTTTTGATGCTTGTCTTGAAAGTACTATTCATGAAAAGTTTTGCTATATGTATTCTATTTGATTAGCAAACTATAGATCGTTGCCTTGAGTCATTGCATTCATCTCATATTCTTTACAATAGTATGATCAAGGTTATGTAAGTAGAATGTCACTACAGAAATTATTCTTTTTATCGTTTACCTACTTGAGGGTGAGTAGGAACTAAGCTTGGGGATGCTGATACGTCTCCAACGTATCTATAATTTCTGATGTTCCATGCTTGTTTTATGACAATCCCTACATGTTTTGCTCACACTTTGTAATGATTTTATGCGTTTTCCGGAACTAACCTATTAACAAGACGCCGAAGTGCCAGTTCCTGTTTTCTGCTGTTTTTGGTTCCAGAAAGGCTGTTCGGGCAATATTCTCGGAATTCGATGAAACGAAGACCCAACATCTTATTTTTCCCGGAAGCATCCAGAACACCGAAGGAGAGTCGGAGGAGAGCCAGGGGGCCACCACACAATAAGGCGGCGCGGCCCCAGGTCTGGCCGCACCGGCCTACTGTGAGGGGGGCCCAGGCACCCTCCTGCGCCGCCTCTTCGCCTATTTAAGCCCTTTTGACCTAAAAACGCGATACGAATTGATGAAACTCCAGAAAGACTCCAGGGGCGCCGCCGCCATCGCGAAACTCCAATTCGGGGGACAGAAGTCTCTGTTCCGGCACCCTGCCGGGACGGGGAAGTGCCCCCGGAAGCCATCTCCATCAACGCCATCGCCTCCATCATGCTCCGTGAGTAGTTCCCCCATGGACTATGGGTTCTAGCTGTAGCTAGTTGGTACTCTCTCTCTCCCATGTACTGCAATACAATGATCTCATGAGCTGCTTTACATGATTGAGATTCATCTGATGTAATCGGTATTGTGTTTGTTGGGATCCGATGGATTGTTACATTATGATTAGTCTATCTATAAAGTTTGTGAAGTTATTGTTGCTGCAATCTTGTTGTGTTTAATGCTTGTCACTAGGGCCCGAGTGGCATGATTTTAGACTTAAGCTCTATATGTATTGCTTAGATTGTATCTACAAGTTGTATGCACATGTCTATGTCCGGAACCAAAGGCTCCAGAGTGACAGCAACTGGGACAACTGGAGGGGAAGGCTTAGGTATGAGGATCACATGTTTTCACGGAGTGTTAATGCTTTGCTCCGGTGCTCTATTAAAAGGAGTACCTTAATTTCCAGTAGATTCCCTAGAGACCCGGCTGCCACCGAGTCGGTAGGACAAAAGATGTTGTACAAGTTTCTCATTGCGAGCACGTATGACTATATATGGAAAACATGCCTACATAATTAATAATCTTGATGTTCTGTCTTAATGCTATTTCAATCCTATCAATTGCCCAACTGTAATTTGTTCACCCAACACTTGTTATTGGATAGTTACCACTAGTGAAGATAGCTGGGAACCCCGGTCCATCTTTCATCATCATATACTCGTTCTACATGTCATTAGAAGTACTATCAACTATTTTCTGGTGCCATTACCTCTGTGTTACTATTACTGCTGTTGTGTTACTGTTACTACTGCTCTCATATTACTGCTGCTTTCACATCACTCCTGTTACTAGTGCTTTTCCAGGTGCAGCTGAATTGACAACTCAGTTGTTAAGGCTTATAAGTATTCTTTACCTCCCCTTGTGTCGAATCAATAAATTTGAGTTTTACTTCCCTCGAAGACTGTTGTGATCCCCTATACTTGTGGGTCATCAGTACCTGTTAAACCGAAACGGAGGTAGTAGTACCATACACAAGTATCATATGTATGATACTACAACATGATACTTACCACTATGGCCAGCCTAACATCATACCTCCCAAAATACAATAAGTCTAAAAGCTAATTAATGAGGCTATCTATGATACAGTTTATAAGACTACTCACAGTGTGAGTATCATAGCTAGTGTATCAGATCAATTAATAATGAAAGAGATGGTAGTTGTATCATAAGACTACTCATAGTGGGAGTAACATATGTAGTACTCCCTCCGTAAATGTAAGACGTCTAAGGATTAGTCAAAAGTCAAATGTTACTAACTTTGACCAAATATTTAGAAAAAATTATTTATATCTACGATATCGAATGAACATATTAAGAAAATATACATTATGACGAATCTATCGATATTGATTCGGTATTGTAAATATTCATATTTTTGTGTATAAAATTGATCAAACTTTAAAAACGTTGACTTTAGATTAGTCTTTAGGCGCCTTACATTTTGAAACGAAGGGAATAACATCATACACCCCAAAGCATTTTGGTGACATGGCATGACAATAAGTGAAGAGAGAGTGAGATGGTAACTAGCTATGTTACCATAACATCACACTTCTCAAGACAAGATGAGTCTACAATCTAATAATATAACATGCATGATACCACATATATGTAACTACCCACTATAAAGATAATATAGAGTAGTAACATGCACCATGTTACTACTCTATGTTACTCCCCACTATGACTAGTCTAAGTAGATACCGTATCATAGCACGTAGAACTAGAAAAATTAATGCCAAATAAATCTTGTACACACTTTTGTATTGAGATTCTAAAAATCATTAAATACATATAACATATGATACTAGTAGTACTTCATGATACTATGCATTGTGAAGATGATATTGTACACTACTATCATATGCATGATACTACTATACTGTATGATACTCCCCATTGTGACTAGTCTAAGGCACACACGTAGATTAAGAAAAACTTTAATCATTAATTTAGTCAACAAAATATGAATTATATGTTACAAAAAATATACCATGAGAAACTTCTCTTGAATATGAATCCAACAGTAAAAGTTTTATGGTGTATATCTTATAATTTGTTGGTCAAAATATTTCTTAAACGAAGTGCACATCTTATAAACTTAACCGGAGAAAGTACTTCTTTGATGTAACTTAGTGGGAGTGGTGTTTTGGAACATGAGAGCATATGCTCCATATATTTTGAAATGCATCTTACACATATTTTAAATTTCAAAAAATTGAAATAAAAATTTACACGTACATCTTCACGTGCTACACGATTACAAAGTCGTTTCATAAAAAAATGAACTTATCATGTGATGTGTGTAAAAAAGAAAAATTCAGTGCTGAAAATAATGCTTTTCACAAGATAAGTTTTCTCTTTTTTACATAGACCATAAAAAATATTATTTTTTCGTGAAACTTGACGCATACACATATATTATGGAGATGTACATGTAGAATTTTTTGTCAAATTTTTTCCACACTTCAAAATATATTTTGTTGGTAGAGGGAGCATACGCACCCGGGAGCCGAATTGAATTTTCATAACTTAGTACTCTACTTTCCACTCATACCGGTCTTAGGTCGCCGCTTTTTATCCCGGTGGCCCAACCCTGTTAGTCTGTTGCTCAAGCATGCATGCATGCATTAGCCATCTCCAGCTAACCTAGTGCTGCAGCATGCACGTACCGTCCAGAGGGTGTAATTACTCCCGCGACGTACGTTCATTGTCCCTGGCAGTAATCATCGATTCGTGAGACGACGGTTTTGACTTTTTATTGCTCATACATACGTGTATATACTAACTCTTATGAACGCACATACGCACACCCTATCCCTATAATCACCTCTAAGAGACCGCGTTGAAGAACTGATTCAGCGGATCTTGAGATTGACGAAGTCACCACAAACATCTCGCTGTCGACGGGAACATCGTCTCCCACTGAAGAATATTCCACCTTTATGTAACACCTAAGTGTCAAATCTAGGATTTTAAACTCTGGTGTTCTGAGGGTGTCACTGCCCTCCTAACCATTCAACCACAGGTTGGTTCTCAGACGACGGTTTTAACTGGATGGACGAGCTTAGCTCTTGCGCCGTCGACAACGTCGCGTCCCGTTATGAGGGATATCCATATCGATTGATGATCGACCGTTGCATGCGTCGGATTAATACAGCGTACTAATGGTGCTGATTTCGCTCGTGCATGACATGTCGTCCCTACGTGTTCGCGTTACGAGGGATCTGATTATTGCATTGCACGTCTCGTACGGTACAAATCTCAGATGCAAAATAGCCAATAGCCGGCATGCTCAATTAAGGAGTTTTCATCATCAATCAATCAAGCTAATAATCAATGCGCTATTTCTCGTCGTACCTGGTACGCACGTACTAATCGACCTGCAAATTACAGAGCATCCGCTGTCTTGTGTGATGTCGTTTTACCTAAGTTGGATCGGAGTACATGGTATGTAGATCGGTTAATCAGGCACTTTTACAGCGACAGAGGAAGTACTCGTTGTATTACTATAGCGGTTCGTACTCCTGCAACATTAGTTAAGCGAGCGAGAAGAAAAATTACCTATTGATACTAGTACTGCACTACAACACTCCACTACGAGCAACAGTGTTGATCAATTATTGGTCCAGCACTTGTTGTTGGAACTAGTTTACTAGGCTGTTATAACTAATTAAGTACAACTGAACATTAACCTTAGATGTACTGTTCCGACGCTCGTAGATGGAAACAAATCATATACGACCTGGGTCGTATGACTCCCATCGGTGGACCAACTCCTGCGCTTAACAGCTGTAAAAACGAATCTCAAAGCAGACAAAGTGCCTTATCCCCAATTCACAGTTAGCAATTTTCTCTATGGCCATGCTCGTCGGCGGATAGTATAGTACAACGCCACTAATGTAAGCTCTTTAACTCAGCACTCTTCTCACACTCAACTTCTCTCCCTGTGATGTGACCTTACACAAAACATCCCCACTAATGATTGCAGTTGCATTAGGTCACTCGTGACCAAGCATTGCGTCATCTCAAATGATCATGCAAGCATCGGAATGTTGGGCTGTGAGGAAGAGCCCACGTAAATCGGCGCGACGCAAACGGTCGCTGAGGGGAAAATGTCCGCCAAAAAAGACGTAGGACCCGCGCGTCAGTGGCTGCAGGGCGATATTATTCCCGCCACTGGCCATTCCCCCGCGCGAAATTGGAAACTAGACCGGCGCGAGCAGTCCAGAAGCGATGGACGTCCTCGCCGCCGCAGCTACCGCCATGGATGCGGAGCAACCCTCGCACCCGCCGCCATCCCACACTCCCCCGTAGCCACGGCCATAGCCAGAATGGACGTTGCAGCTCCGGCGGAAGCAAAGCGGGCCGCCACCGGCGGCAGCCGGGAGGCAAAGCCGAAGGCGGCAAAGAAGGTGCTCTCCGCGGAGAAGAAAATCGTGGAGGCCGCGAAGCGTCGCGGGCGGCGCAAGAACCAGAAGATCAAGACTGCCGCGGCCGCCAACCGGCGGGCTCGGCAGATGCAGATCAAAGCCGGCGTCGCGCAAGTAGCCCTCCATCCGAGCTTAGCGGAGGGCTACATGCTCGTCAAGAAAGAGGGGATGGCCGGCATCGCGCCTCCGGCCTCGTCGGTGAGCTCGGTAAGTTCCCAGCTGCGCCCTGGAACTCCCGCTCCCTTGCAGGGCCACGCGGCGTCGCGGTTCGCCTCCGGCCTGCCGCCGGTGAAGTTGACCGGGGTGGCGGTTCCCGACCTCAACCGGACGCCTAGAAGTGGTGACTCCTGCCCGGTCGCGACACAGACGCCAGGTGCCGGAGGAGAGCATGCCGCAGCCCCGCATCCTGTTCGACGAAATGGCGCCGCCTTCCCCGACGATGGACGACCCGGTACGTGAGCTCTGTCAATGTGTGCGAGTGCCGTGTATCATGCGTCTGATGTCCGGTCGTTCGTAGGACTATTGGAAGGACCGCCATGATTCGGACATCCAGGAAATTATCTACGGCGGCGGCTTCGTTCGCGATGATCGGGCCGGGACAGGCGCGCATGATGACTGGCCACCAACGCAAGATGCGGAGGACATCGACACCGCACGGCTGTTCGCCACCCAGCAGACGCAACCAACACCCGTGTCCGTCGACGACTTCGACGACGCGCCAACACATCCTATCCCCACGGACATTGCGGCGAAGAAGAAGGGCAAGAGCTTGAGGACACAAGGCTTTGTCGACGACGAGGATAAGTGTTTGTGTGAAGCGTGGCTAGCAACGACCCATGATTGTATCAATGGCGCCCAGCAAAAGGGCAAGGTCTATTGGGCCAAGGTCTTGCAGCAGTACAACGAGACGAGGATGCACCCGCCCTACCATATCATAGGCCCTCGGACGGAAGAGTCCCTCCGGAAAAGATGGAACTACATCAAACAAGAGACAAGCAAGTTCTGCTCGGCGGTCGAACATGCTATTAACAACCCCGTAAGCGGCACTGGCGTTATGGCAGTGGTAAACACGATACAACCATCATCATTCTACACAATTTGCGTCATTGTACATCATTGGCGGCTATGATTGCAGGTATCCCGCGCCTTGGAGAAGTTCAGGGCGACGCACAAGAAGGGCTTCCATGTGGTCCATTGTTGGGAGGTGCTCAACAACAAGTAGATGACAAGCTTTGTGTCCTACCAAGAAGCAGTGAAGAATGGGACAGCGGTCACCCTCGACGGTGAAGACGACGATCAAGGCCGTCCAGTCCTTCCACCTCGTCCATGAGGCCACAAGGCTACCAAGGCCGATCTTGTCCGGGAGGCGCAGGCCATTGCTTTCACGCAGAGCATGGAGAAGATAATGGCCGACAACCGTGCCGCCATGGATGCTAGGGACGAGAAGCGGCGTTTGGAAAAAGAGGCCGCAGCTGCCATCTACCAGAACCTCGCCAAGGAGGTCCTCGATGTCCAAAGGCTGGACATCGAGGCCAAAAAGGCAGACGCCGAGGCCAAATTGCGTGCAGAAGACACAAGGATCATGCTTGCTGACTTGAGCGGCGTCGACGACAACACCAGGGCATGGTTCATGAAGAGACACGCCGAAATCCGCGCGCGAGACGCATGATCGCCGGCGCCATGCGCCCAACACCTTGGCCTCGTTTTGGACTTTTTTTTATTGCTGTTCAGGCCTTGTTGTGCCCCTTTTGCTCCACTTTGCGCCGTACGAGCTGCAAAGTGTGATGAACTTGTTTCAGCCCTCAATTTGCAGCTGTAATTTCGTGCAAAGTCGACGCTATTTCATCTTTTTTGAATTCTGGCCGGTGTCTGAAAATGCGTCGCCCCGCTGGAGCCAACCCCAGACGCAAACGGATACACGATCATTTCCGCGTCCGCAATGGCGACACAAACGAACGCCCGCAGACAATTTGGGCGTCCGAAATGCGTCGCGCCGCTGGAGATGCCCTAAATATGTTGTAGAAATCAACCTAGTGTAATTATTATTTAAGATAATTGGTATGAATATGCACGCTAAAACACGTCGGTATGCATGCACTTAAGAAAAAGGCTAAAAAAAGTCTTACACTGGGTGAACGAATTAAATAATTTACTACTCCCTCCATACATATTTGCAGAGGTATTACGCATTTACAAAAACTTTAACTACTAATTCGGTCAACAAAATATAAGATATATTTCACAAAAAATACTATTAAAAACTTTTTTGAATACAAATCCAATGGTATAATTTTTTTTTGGTATATATATCATCACTACGGAAAAAATAGGCGTTACCGTGCAGCCTCTCTTTGCTGTGTGCCCCCGCACAGCAAAGATCGCAAAGATCGCAAAGATCTTGGCCGTGTCACAGACAGACACGAGCGCACGGCAACAACACGAATCACGGCAACGACGGAAGCGGCAAAGAAAGATGCACGACAATGGACCAACACAGCCCACGGCAAAGATTTCATGCACGGCAAATCACAAAAAGCATCGCCGTGCACTCCTTTGCCTAGTGTTTTTAACAAACGCACGGTAAAGTAAGTCTTTGCCTAGTATTTTTAACAAACGCACGGTAAAGAAGCCTTTGCCTAGTGTAAGCGCACGACAAAGATGTAAAAACTGGATTTCTTCTCAACTCAAAAGGCGTGGCGTGGTATAGTTATCAACAACGAACACTTAGCCTAGTGGCAAGGTTGCACGCTTTTCCTACTTTGCATCCTAGGTTTGAATCCCAAACTGGACTGTTTGGAGCATTTTTTTTAGATAAAACATGTTTGGCACACGGCAAAGCAGCAACCTTTGCCGTGCGGCGTCGTACGGCAAAGCCTTTACCGTGCAACGTTGGCGAGTCGCACGATAAAGAAGTCTTTGCCGTCAATGGCATTGCCGTGCGGTGTCGCACGGCAAAGCCTTTACCGTGCATATTTCGTTGATTAAATTTATAGTCAAACTTATTTTTCGAAATGTGTAATACTCCTGTGAACCGGTGTGGAGGTAGTACCGTAGTAACGTATATATAGTTATCCCATTCACATCATCATCTTCCCGGCCGCTATATCATTATCCCGTTCACATCATCATTTCCCCTAGCTCATTTTGTCTTACAGTACGTACGGTGCTTCCATGAGGAGGCGCTGCAGGATCAATTAGTTAGAAGCAAAATTCACACCTAGTAGTGAACGGAAGTAATTTGTTGCAACCATGGATCCATGATCTTAATTAGCTTTGCCCAAGTGCCTAGTGCCTTCTTAGCTAGCTCATAGCTGGACTGTACGTAATCGGCATGCTGCAAATTAAAGTAAACGTGCACACCGTCCGTGCTTCTGGAGTAGCTAAAATACGCACTCCACGGTGTGCTACTAATAGTTACGCTTGGCGTTGCAACTAGCTAGGTTATAGTAGTACGTTTTTTAACAGGCGCACGTACGTGCCTAGAGTGAATACAGTAGGCGGCATGCAACATGCATGCACGACGTACCCGGCCGTCCGTCCGTATACGCGGTCCAGGCCACTACCGACGTACGTGGACCGTGTGATGAGAAGTCGTGTGCCGCATGTCAACTACCGTCAAGCGTCAACTCTGTCGTCTATACGTACGTAAGTACTACGTACGCAGCCATGACAAGCTATGACTAGTTAATTAGTGCGCCAGCCAGTGGGCACCGTAGCTGCCAATGCAGTGCAGTGGCACATATACTCCGATCGAGATGGCTATATTGATTGGAATTGCAGTGGTTCGTGCGATAGACAGATGGGCCGGGCAGCGAGATTTGAGTAGACCGATCGAGAAGCTCTACATATTTTGGAGTAGCCGGCCTGCGGTGTACTAGTTCTTGCGATAGCTTGTGCTATAGCAACATTTATACGCGGATCGATCGATCCATCGTCTATATCGGCGGTCGCGCCCTACCGGCCGGCCGATAGCGGGCAGGATCTGCGGCACTAAACGTACTGCAGGCACGTACCTCGATCTGCTTCTCATCATGGTTCGTTAATTCCTCGGAGAAAATCGATCGCCATCGCTTCCATCGGTTGCATGCGAACAAGGCCGAGGATCCTGTCTGTCTGTGTCTCGTTGTTTGATGTAAATTACTTACTCTGTGATCGATCCATGCATCCATCATAGCAGCATGCCCTACCTTGGCCGGATCGACCGATCGACACGCTCCATCAATTCGCTGCGTCGTCTCACCGCAACTCAGCGCGCGGCCGCCATGACAAGGCTACAGCTTTTTTACTTAGTAGTAATAACTCGGTCAATTGGGCAACTCGCGTTGGCCGTTGGGCGCAGCAGAGAACATTGATAAAAAGCGAAACGGACGCTTAACCAAATCGGGCATAGTTACTGCTCTTGATCCGGCCCGGGGGTGAAGATTTGTCACTGCCAGGCACTTACGCCCGCAGTAATGAAGATCGCCCATACCTGTGGCAGATGTGCATAGGCTCAGAAAGTCAGAACCGAGCACTAGATCGGGTCGACCTGTGCCTATGTAGTATGGATCGAATCGAACGGCCTTAATGCATGAGCGCGCCAGAGCTGCCGATTTGAATTGCTCTCATTTTGTTCTTGTTGACCGGGGCCGTCGGTCGTGATCTCCACGGAAATGAGCTACTGTGTGGTGCGGTGGGTGGCTGCGGTCTGGGTGGAGCTGTGGCTGCGAGTGCAGGGGATGTGTGTGCAGGTGAGGAAGAAGATGAGGTCATCTTTTTTTTAATAATGGCTTATTTATTACTCATAAAAAGTAATTACACCCGACCTCTACATATCTAAGATGTACACAGCCATTCAAGAAGTCTCAAAAGTCTGGAGTGCTAAAAAAAGTGAATTGCATATCAGACATGAGCAAATGTAAAATGCATAAGGTGAAAGCGGAGGTCCAATCCGTAGATTATGCTGCCACCCATGTAGGAAAAAAATATCCTTCACCGTGTCCTTCAACTGTGTACAGACCTCCGTAAATAGGTCGCGGTTCTCCACCTTCTGCAGCGTAGTCCACGAACGAAGAGTAGTCGTACATCTGTAGATAACCTGCAAGAGAGAATAATTCTTGTCATTAAAAACGTTGTCATTTCTACATAGACATAGCGACCATATAATGGCAAGCGCCCCCACCCTAATAAATGTTCTAAATCTGTGATCGATCCGATGAAGCCCATTACCGAAGATGTTGGCCACACTAGTCGGGGAATACAGATCAGAAGCTATTTGGATGCATGACCATATAGATCTGGCAAACGACATTGGAAGAACAAGTGTTTAATTGTCTCATTGTGTTAAAAAAAACACACTGCGTACTCTCATGTCAATTGCGTTTCACAAGATTATCTTTGGTTAGGATTACTCCTCGACGCAAATACCAGCCAAAAATCTTAATTTTGAGCGGTATCTTCATCTTTCAAATCTTCTTGTTTTTATTAACTGGTATTTTCGGTTGGATAATGATATTGTAAAATAAACTTACAGAGAATTTTTTATTGGATTGTAAATTCCAACAAAATTCATCTTGCCCTTTAGACAACTGGATGGATTCCAAACGCAACAGTAAGGCATTCCATGCATGAAGTCTCGGACCGATTAAATCTCATCTAAACATCACTATCGGAGTGAGGTTGCCATTACTAATGCAATGGTATCACTTTTGCGACGAACAATGTTGTATAACGCTAGAGAGAGGCCTATTCCCTAGCCATGTATCCTCCCAGAACTGTATCTGCGATCCATCCTTAATAATGAAAGTACCATATAGGCTCGGAACAATCCATGCCCTGGTCGACGTGGATCATGCGGCCGGTTCGGCCATGGGTCGTGTGAATGCTTTTCTTTTTTCAAGTGCGTCGAAAGCATACCATATTTGGTAGATAGAAGATGACCACAACGAGCATAATACAAACACTTCATCTTAGAAGGCAGCAGACCACCGACATTATACAACTACAAAGTAAAAGAACATGTCCTAACCTATGCAAACATCATCGTGTCTCGACCGGCAGTGGTCACCTCCCCTCGGCGACATCCTATCCACCTATGATCCCCAAAAGGAGGTCAGTGGCAGGTGGATGGCGAGAACTTGGTCGGTCCCGATGACGAGGGATCACCTCGGCAATGCCTACGTATTGTAGACTAGGGTTTCGGGACAGAGCGGCGACGGAGATTCCGGGGACGAGATTAGGCACACGACGTACCCAGCTTCTGGTCCCCTCGGTGGAGGATCCCTACGTGCTGCAAGCAATCCAGTATAATATCATATGTATGTTTACAGGGTGCCGCCGTAGGCGGAGCTATGCTATCTCTATGTTGTCCTCCTTCTTTCGGGTGCCCTGGCTAGCTTTATATATGCAACCAGCCTAGGGTTTTGCGGTGACCCAGCATACCACTGCATGTTGTAGTATACAAGTCGTTGATATAATCTTTGTGAAGGGACTTCTTCACAAATTGCCATATCCCTCAGAGTGGTACAACAGAAACATTGCAGGTCATAACACTCCATACATTATTACAAACATGGTCTTAACAAGTTGGTATTCTCACAGGTCCTATGAGAACACCCTAAGATACTACATAAGTACGATTACAACTTATAACCACACATAAAAGAGCTCAACAACTTATTTAGGTAAGTTCTACGTTGCTCGGCTCTATGATACTAGGGTTTATCACTACTCCTCCACCTCCGTGACATCTGGCCCGTAGACTATCCCATAGTCTACTCCTTCTACTCCGCCGGTAAGATCAGGTTCCTCGTAGACCAGCTCGTAACTTCCTTCAGGTGCTCCATCGTTGATGGCCTCCACTTCAGGATTACAGTCTAGCAAGGGTGTCGAATGAAAGTGAGTACAGGGGTACTCAGCAAGTTCTAAAAGAGTAAAAAGTGTTTGATGCACTAGCTACGACCATTGATCAGGAAATCGCAGGTCAATGCATGTTTCGAAATCATTTCTTCAAAAGGTTTATTTTACTGAAAACTATGCCTGTCAGTCTTCACAGGTTGACCAGAACTTCATGGAGTTCCTTTCCTGCCGCGTTCGCAGTTCCCTTCCCGGAAGAAGGAGTGACAGCCACAATTTGATACACTCTGCAGAGGTGCGTTACTTTTCCCACAAGAGATTCCACCCCTTTTGCCATCCGCAAGGACTTGCCCCCGTTCACACTTCCTTTGGTGTGAGGCCAGGTATGAAAATCCAAGCCCACACCGCCTTCTCCGCGACTGCAAACCCACCCTTTTGTCGGACCGTACACCCCCAGTAGACTTCTTCCGATAATACGGCTTTACTCACGGTGCACTCCGGACAATCCATCATAGACCATAGAGCCAACATCACTAATGGATGGGGATTTAAAAGGATTTCCCAACCTATTGCGGCAGTGCCTCCAGCACCCCACCGGCTCTACCAATCCGTTGGCGTGCAGAAGGGAAAAGATACGGCTGGCTTCCCCAGAGCCATTATAGATCTCATGGTCAACGCGGTTTGTACGGCGCTAGAATCACTGGACGGCATTGGTAATTAATCCTAGGGTGATATAACCCATGCAATGGAACCTCCACCATATCAACACATACCATGGTTCCATCGCCAGCCACATAGTCATATTCATAATTGGAAAAAGTAACATTTCATTTGCCATGCAGGAATGATAAGTATATAGCTTTGCAGTAAAAGGATAGAAAATACTCAAGTTGATATGAGCAAGGGTGAACTTGCCTGTGGACTGCGAGATAGTGCAGTTCAATGCAGTTGATGGAACCTGGACCTCGGGTTCTGAAAGAAGCATCATTGTCCGGTAAGGACAATGTTATAAAATCCAAATAATGCAATCATGGATGTATTATTTTATGTTGAATCCCTTTACCCCGCTGAGTTATAGCAATTTAGGGTTAAGTTAAGATTTATGTCTTTGACGGTAACTTGCAATTGATTTAAAAGTATAAACCATTTTAATTCA
The DNA here is from genome assembly GCF_022539505.1 of Lolium rigidum. Lineage (NCBI taxonomy): Eukaryota > Viridiplantae > Streptophyta > Magnoliopsida > Poales > Poaceae > Lolium > Lolium rigidum. The sequence goes on along the minus strand of NC_061509.1, from coordinate 287,192,923 downwards.
CACAAAGTACAACAATTCAAAGTAAAACTATTTTACTTGGTGATTCCCTTAATCATTCCAAAAATAATTTGAAATCATAGAGTTATCTCTATAGTTTTTGGAATAAAAAGGAATATAGTATTTTCTTGGAAAAATACCCTTTTCCAATAGAAATGACTTGGAATAGTAGAATTTCATTTTGAAATGTTTGAAAATAAGTATTTGAACTTATTTGAGATTTTTCCTTGAATTTTAAATACAAGGAAATAATAGTTTAAAATTCCAAGTTATTATTTAAATTCTTAAAATTCATAATTTTGAATTTGTTTCATAAATTCCATTTCATATTTTATTCTTGTTAAGATTTATTTTTCATTCATTAATCCAATTTTTAATGGATTTTTAGAGTTGTATTTTATTTACTAAAAATTGGTAAAGTTCTGGCCTTTTATTAATTGTTAAAAGACCAAAATACCCCCCTGGCCCCTATTGGGCCCAGCCCATTTACCTAAAGCCCAGGGACAGCCCAATAAGGCTTATCCCTTATGGGTCGGTGGCGCCGAACGGCCCACCTCTCACTCACTCGGCCCTCTCTCTCTCGTTCACCTCTAACCCTAATCTCCTGCGACGCCCGTGGCGATGGCGTCGCCGCCATGGCCGCCGCCTCGCTCCGGCCAGTTCCGAGCTCCCCCGCCGTAGCCACCTACCAAATCAGAACCGCCGCGTGCAGATCTATCGATCTGTCCGCGTGGTTTTCCCCTTCTCTTCCTCTCCTGGCGAATCGCCTCCGTTCTGGATCTCGTGGAGAATCGCCTCGACGAACTCCGGCGAGCTCTCGTCCTCGCCGACGATGGGTGCGCTCCTGGGGTTGACATGGCGCGGTTGCTGCTCGCAGTACTCGTGCCGTCGCCTCAGGTGCATCTGCTACGGTGGTGTTTGGGTTCGTTTTCATGTTCGTGTTCATGTTCGTGTTCGCCGGCGTAACGTCGGCGCCTACCCTGGATTTGCAGTTGTTAGGGCCGCGCGAGCACTGCCTCGCCATGCCCTAGCTTCTGCTTTCAGGCGCAAGTAAGTACTTCATCTCCTCTTCTCTCCTGTGCGCCTCCCTTGCTACTGTTCTTCTTCCTCATCATGCTCTGTTGCTCTCTGGTGATCCTGTGATCACACAGAGCTATGCCATAGTTGCTTAATCTTCCAGTGCTGCTATCTACTGCAAGCTCATGGCCAAATTACTAGTTACTGGTACTGGCCAGTGTTGCTTTGCTTGCGATTCATGCTTTACTTGCTTCTCTGCTGCTCCTAGCATGCTCTGTACTTGCCATGCTCTGCTGGGCTTGCTTATGAGCTTGCTATGCCATACTATGCTTGATTATGGCTTGCTTGTACTTACTGGCATATCATGCTTGCTTGTCTAGGTGTACTTGTGATGCATCAGTGACACTTGTGTGTGCCAGTGGTGCTTGTGATATGCTTCTGTGCTTCCTATGCAAGCTAGTGATCCATTGGATCAACCTTTGCTTGCTGACTAGCTTGACTTGATTCAATTGATCCATTTGATCAATTAAATGTCAGTGATAGCTTACTGATTAATCCTGTGGCTAAGTGATTCACTTTCCTTGTTGATGCTGATGCTCAAGCATCACTATATTGTTGCTTACTTGTGCTGTTGCTCATTCAAGCTACCTGGACTTGCTCCAGTGGCTATGATGCAGTGATTAAGCTGTGTTGCCTTGTATTATGCTGCTGTCAGTATTAAGCATGGATCTGTGATAAATTCATGCTTGTATTAATTAAATGATGATGAACTGCTTATGCAGTAATGACTTAAATGATTTGCTTGTATATGACTTGGCTATTCATGATTGTTTAGCAAGCAAATGGATCTGAATCCATTCCTGGATAATGATTTGCTATAGTTGGCTTTACTTTAATTGATGCTAAGTGTGATGTGACCTCAGTAGCATTGCTACTGATTGGTTGCTCACCAATTTAATTGGATCTTGTGGCTACTCAACCTTTGCTTGCATATTTGGGAATCATACAAGATATGAATGCCAATATGCTTGCCTGATGAAAATCTAGGGTTTACTGATGGTTCATAGCTTAGGATTTACTGTGTAGTCTGTACTAGCTGCTAATCCTTGCAATTCATCTACTGGTGCTATCTGTGCATCTGATCTGGCTATTGTGTGCATTTGTGCATGTGTGCTAGTTTCTGTGTACAAGATCTGTACCTAGATGCTTTTCTATTTTTAGTAGCTTTTGACTGGCAGTAATCCTTGGTGAAAACCAAGTGATGATCTACCCCTTGAGCATCTGCTCAATCCCATGCTTATGTTATGCATATTATATGGATCAAATCCCTTGGATCTGTCCAGGAACTTGGTATACCTGGTTCCAGCTCCTAGTATGAAATGTTTTGTTGTTGCAGACTTGTGGTTTTGTGCATAGCTTCTCACCTCCAGGTTCTGGTTGAGCTTCTCAGGTCACCATGATTCCTGGAGCTAAGTGGTTGTGTGTTGGTTTCTGTTCTTGAGTATGAACTGGATGAACTTGTTTGATCTTGCTTCACCCTTACCTGATGATTTGCATATGTGGTCGACTGTCATGGTTCTAGGGTTTGTGTGCTATTTATATGGTCTCTACTTCTTCCCTGGCCATGACACACAAGCCTTGTTACTTTATGACTCACCCCTTGCATTGCTTTGCTGTTGCTTGCCTAGCAACAGCCTTCATATGGTGAAACTTGAGCCCTTTGTGGCTTGCTCAGTGTTGGTCTGCCTATGTCTATCTTGTGCTGTCCAGGAATTTGGACAAGCACAAGTGTGCTGTGACAGTTTGCACTGTCCAAACTGAATTTCCTGTGATTTTTGCTAACTGTCCAAACTGAACTTTGTTAACACTGATATTCTGTCTAGTATCTGTTCTTTGTTTTGTTTTGCAGGTTTTGAAGGTGAATATGACCAGAAGATCATTCCTCAAGTCACTTAGTCTAGGTTTAGTTTAGAATAACTTGTAATTTTCCTTTTTCTTTTAATTCTGATCATTATGTCTCAATTCTTGTATCAAGAATATTGTAAAGACTTTGTAATTGTGTTGTATATCAATAAAGCTCAAGTTTTGTTTATGAGCTTTTGTATTATGTAATGTATTTATTCTTGTTTAAATATTGTATTTGATATTCACTTTGAATTTCAAAGTGATTTGAATTTATATCTTGTGTTTAAATCTTAAATTCATTGTTCATTTTGTGTGATGTGAATAGTTAAATGCTTAACACTTATCCAATGCAATCATTCCCCAAATCAATAAGATACAAAAGAGATCATGTCAAAATTACCCTAACTCACATTGCCTAACCCTAATTGCAAAATGAGAGAGAACCTCGATCCCTCTTAGGTTTAGTTGCAATAAAGCGCGAAAATTTCCCCCGTTTTGCGATGAAATGCACAACCCATTTCTAAATCTACCCTTCATTGTTCCTATGTTCTGGGTTATTACAGCCTCTCCCCCTTAACAGAAACTTCGTCCCGAAGTTAAGATTGGTACCTGAACATCTCGGGGTATGACTTCCTGAGTTCTTCTTCTGTTTCCCAAGTTGCCTCTCGCTCAGTATGATGTTGCCATTGAACTTTGCAGTATTTGATTGCTCTGTTTCTTAACTTTTTCCATTTTACTTCTAAGATCTTTTCATGTCTTTCCACATAAGTTAAATCAGATTGCAATTCTATTTCTTCATATGTAATAGGATCATCCGGTGCCTTCAAACACTTTCTGAGTTATGATACATGAAATACATTGTGAACTTGACTTAGTTGAGCCGGTAATTCCAAATCAAAAGCTGTTCCTCGATTCTGGCTGAGTATCTTGAATGGTCCTATATATCGAGGACTTAACTTTCCTTTTACTCCGAACCTCTTAAGTCCTTTCATTGGGCTAACCTTCAAATATACCTTGTCTCCTACTTTCGGTTCCCAATCTCTTCTTCTTTGATCGGCATAACTCTTTTGACGACTTTGAGCTATTTTGAGTCTATCCCGGATCACCTCGATGACTTCTTGCCTCTCCTTGATGTAGTCCGGTGTAAACTCTTTGTTTTCTCCGGTTTCAAACCAACAAATTGGGGATCGACACTTCCTTCCGTACAATGCTTCGTACGGTGCCATCTGGATGCTACTCTGATAACTATTGTTATATGAGAATTCCGCCAAAGGTAAATGGTCCTCCCATGAGCCTCCGAAGTTTAGAGCACAAGCCCTAAGCATGTCTTCAAGTATCTGATTTGTTCTTTCGGTTTGTCCTCCGGTTTGTGGATGATATGCCGTACTGAAATCCAACTTGGATCCCAAAGCTTCTTGGAGTTGTTTCCAAAATGCTGATGTAAAAAATTGAACCTCTATCTGAAACTATCTTCTTGGGTACTCCATGCTTACTCACAATCTCCTTCGCATATATATCCACAAGCTTTTCCGCGGTATCCTTTGTATTTACGGCTATGAAATGAGCACTCTTGGTAAGTCTATCCACTATTACCCATATCATATCCTTCCTATTACTAGTCATTGGTAGACCAGTAACAAAATCCATTCCGATTTCATCCCATTTCCATTCCGGTATTTCTAATGGTTTGAGTAATCCCGCAGGACTCTGATGTTCTGCCTTCACTCGTTGACATGTATGACATTCCGAGACATATTGTGCTATCTCTCTTTTCATGTTGTTCCACCAGAACATTTCTTTCAAATCCATATACATCTTAGTACTTCCCGGGTGTATTGAATAAGGGGTTTCATGTGCTTCTTTTAATATGATTGACTTCACTTCTGGATCATCCGGTACACATATCCTTTTCTGAAAGTATAATGAATTAAAATCCCCTAGATGGAATTCCGATGGTTTTCCTTCTCCAATCCTTTTGATTTCTTCTTGGATGAACAAATCATCCGCTTGTTTCCGAATAATCTCATACTTCAAGTCTGAGTACATCTCATCCATAATCCTCATGGTTGCTACACTTCCCTTAACATCACCTTGAATAAACAAAATCTGAGCATCCTCTAGCTCTTTTCGAAGTTCTTTTGGAATCTCCCATTCCGTAGGTTGATTCTCTGTACTCTTCCTACTTAAGGCATCTGCTACCACATTAGCTTTGCCTGGTGTATAGTTGATTGTAAGGTCATAATCCTTAATCAACTCTAACCATCTCTTCTGTCTCATGTTTAATTCCTTCTGAGTGAAGAAATATTTCAAACTTTTATGATCGGTGTATAACTCACACTTGGATCCATATAGAAATTGTCTCCAACTCTTCAAAGCATATACCACTGCCGCTAACTCTAGATCATGTACTGGGTAGTTGTGTTCATGTGGTTTCAACTGTCTTGATCCATAAGCTATTACTTTCCGGTCTTGCATAAGAACACATCCAAGTCCATTCTTGGAAGCATCACAATACACCGTATAATCCTTTCCAGGTTCAGGAACTGCTAATACCGGTGCTGTGGTTAACTTATCTTTGAGTGTTTGGAAGCTGGTTTCACACTCATCCGTCCACACAAATGGAGTATTTTTCTTGAGTAACTTGGTCATTGGTCCGGCGATCTTTGAAAATCCCTCTATGAATCTCCGATAATAACCTGCCATACCAAGGAATCCTCGTATCTCCTTAGCATTTTTAGGTGATTTCCATTCCAATACGGACTGAACCTTGCTTGGATTCACCGCTATGCCTTCTTTGGTTATGACATGTCCAAGAAACTCAACACTATCTAACCAAAATTTGCACTTGCTGAACTTTGCATATAGCTGATGTTCTCTCAAAATTTGCAGAACTATCTTCAAATGCTTGGCATGTTCTTCTTTATCTTTGGAATAGATTAGAATATCATCTATAAACACTATCACAAATTTGTCCAAGTACTTCATGAATATCTTGTTCATCAAATTCATGAAAATTGCTGGTGCATTTGTTAGTCCAAATGGTACAACCAAGTATTCATGGTGTCCATACCTTGATACAAACGCTGTTTTTGGCACATCCTCCTTCTTGATCTTGATTTGATGGTATCCTGATCTTAAATCTATCTTCGAGAAGACTCCAGCTCCTTGAACTTGATCAAAAAGGTCTTGTATTCTAGGTAAAGGATACTTGTTCTTGATAGTTACATTGTTCAAATTCCGGTAATCTCCACACATTCTCTTTCCTCCATCTCTTTTATCCACAAAAATAACTGGTGTACCCCATGGTGACACACTTTCTTGAATGAATCCCTTCTGTTCTAACTCATCAATCTGAGCTTTCAGTTCCACTAATTCCTTTGGCCCCATCTTATATGGTGGTTGAGCTATTCGTGCTGTGCCTGGAATCAGATCGATTGTGAATTCTATCTCTCTATCGGGTGGCATACCCGGTAGTTCTTTAGGAAATACATCTTGAAACTCATTCACTACAGGAATATCTTCAATTCTTACCTCCTTCAGACTATTGAGTTCCAAACCTATCTCCAACTCACTGTACTTATCTCCTTGAAACACTATTCGACCTCCAATGGAATTGCGAAGTGATACTGTTTTGTCTCCACAGTTAATCACCGCTCCATTCTCTGTCAACCAGTCCATCCCTAGGATGACAGATATGTCCTTCATGGGTATGATGAGTAGGTTCGCAAAATACACACAGTCACATATGGTTATGACCTGTGCTTCTTTCACGTGGGTTACTAAGATCGTTCCCTGACATAGGCATCCCCAATGGGCCTGCCAGAGATAGTACCCGGGGTTTACTGAAGGCCCAATACCCGAAGAATAAGAAGGCTCGGAAACCCAAAGATGTTGTTAAGGAAAGCTAGAGTTGTAATAAGAAGTGTTGTATGTAATCTTGCAGGACGAGTTAGAAACCTCCCCGAACTCTGTAACTTGTACAATACGAATCCCTCGGCTCCGCCTCATATATAAGGGGAGGTCGAGGGACGAGAAAGATCATCGAATCATTGTTGAGCAAACCCTAGTTTTATTTCATCGAGTACTTTTCGGCTGATAACCTTCGAGATCTACTTGCCCTCTACATTACACAAAACCCTAGTCTACTATTCGTAGGCATTGACAAGTTAATACCTTGTCAATTGGCGCCGTCTGTGGGATTTAGAGGAGACAAGGAGCTGATCTCGATGGCACGTTCAGAATCGTCGACTTCATCGGCAGCAAGCAACATCATGGATAGAGGTAAACAGATCGAAACTGGTCTCGTTGATTTTGTGCCTCACCCGCCCTCCCGTTTGGATGCATATACATATCCGGAGGAGCCCATGGAGATGACGTTCGGGAAGTTCCACTTTCGCGTCGGAAAGGAAGGAAGTTATCGTCTCGAAGTTCCGACCTTCCCGAGGTTTCCTATGGAGCACACTGAATCTTCGAGCTCGGCGTCATCGATCGAGTCAGGCGACGAGGAAACATCTTCGCCACGCTTTGTCGGCATCAATGCAAGCGAAACACTCGCCAAGATCTTCAGTAACATGTCTTTCGAGTCGTCTGCGGACTCCTATATAAGCAGCGATTCTGAAAGCGTCGACAGCTTCAACTTCATCGACAAATCTATCACCATCGGAAAGGTCTTCACCAATCTCTATGATGGTGTCACCGAATCCAGCAAGGCGCATAATTCAAAATATCATCAAGTCTACGTCATCGGAGAAGCAAGTCGTGACCAAGATGAAACGTCGGAGGCTTTCGACGACTTGGGAAACCCATACGTCGATCCCTCTGACTTAAGGCGAGGATTGGGCAACAAATACGTCGGGCCTACACCACGTATGAGAGTTCAGTTGCCGCAAACAGCATGGGATAGAGCCGCAAGAGCTATGGATGGTTCAGAACCAATGGCGACAACCGCCACGGTCGAAGAATTGCAAGCATACCAGTACAGACTTGCTCGAGCTGGAAGAGAACTAGAAAAACAAACAGAGGTCCTGAACAAAAGAAGGGAGGCAGCTTCTGCGTCAAGCAGGCGAAGGGCAGACCTCAGTCGACAATCAGGAACTTCGGGAGATAGTCACAGAGAAGCTCGGAACAGGGCAAGGTCAAGGTTGCAAAACATACCTGAAGCAGAAAGAGAAAATCTAGTTCAAAACCTCGACATGTCCTTTATGTCGATAGACACAAGAGGAAATATTATTCCCAAAACACCAGAAGCTGGGTACATGGCGACACAAGCTTATATCCTCGCATCCAGGCCACCTCCTGGAGATCCAAGGGAAGCACTGTACAACATGGCCATGGCAGGTGTTGGAGCCATGGGAGCAACGTTTGCATCAACGCCTCCTGAAGGATCAGCAAGGCAAAATAGTCCACGACCTGCGGTTGTAGCAGCAGCTCCCGAGAGAACAGGCGACGCAAGGGACGCAGAAACCCAGGCAAGGGTAGACAGGGCACGACAACAGAGAAGGGAACATCAACACTCTCCAGACCTAGCTGAGGAGGATATGTGCGGATTACCATGCTTTACCAGAAGGATCCGAAAAACTCGTGTACCATCAGGGTTTAAGCTACCCGACAATTTCAAAAAATTCGACGGATTACAGGATCCCGAGGATTGGTTGGTAGATTACCTCGAGACAGTAAAGTTAATCGGTGGTACAAGGGCGACGGCAATGCAGAGTATTCAGGTGCACTTGAGTGGAGCCGCAAGATCTTGGATAAAAAAGCTTCCAGCAGGCTCCATAGACAACTGGACTGATTTCGAGGAGATATTCATCAAGAACTTTCGGTCTACTTGCAAAAAGCCTGCAACACTCGAGGAATTGAGATCATGTCGACAAAAACATGATGAATCAATGAGAAAGTATATCCAAAGATGGAATATTATCAAAAACTCGGCAGAAAACATATCTGACGAGAGAGCCATAGATGCGTTCGTTGCAGGAGTCCGGCGAGGAGATTTCGTGGAGGATCTGGGAAGAACTAACCCAAGAACAGTGTCAGCATTGATGGAGATAGCAAACAAGTGGGCAGATGGTGAAGACGCTGTGCACAATAAGCGACACAGGTCACCAGAGGATGACCGCAGCCGAAACTATCAAGGCAGGCGAAGATTTTCTCGATTCTCGAGTTATGATCCACCTGGCCAAATTTCGGCTGGGTTTCGGTCAGGCGCTGGAGGAGGCAATAGAGATAATTATCAACGAAGCAACGAGCAGCGAAGCGACAATAGAGATGATTCACGAAATAACAGACCAAACAATGGACCTAGGAGGCCCTTTGTGACCCCTGAGGATATGATGAACGGCCCATGCCAGATGCACTTTTTCGTCGACAACAATGGGGTAAGGCAGTCAGGACATCTACAGAAGGACTGTCGAAATTTTCAAGCAATGATGAGGGTTGCCGCGCAAGCCCACGCTCAGGCAGCAAGTCGAAACCCCCAAGGACCCAGGAGTGAGATCCACCTACCACCTCCTCCCGCAATTACGGAAGAAAATCGGCACCAGCTCAGAATTGCGGCAGCACCAGCACCACCACCATATGTCGATCCCAACTCACATGGAGCGGTCTCGATGATTCAGAAAGGAAGACCGTCCAATAGAGCTCAGAAGGTAATCTCGCGACAGGTGTTCATGGCAGAGAAGATGCCTCCACCAACAGTCGAGTATCTCAATTGGTCAGGACAGGACATCGGTTTCACAATTGCGGATCACCCCCAGCAAGTTCCTCGACCAGGGCAGTCAACACTTATTCTGCCCGCAGTAATTGCAGGATTCGACGTGTCTCGAGTTTTTATCGACGGAGGAAGCAGCCTAAACCTTATGTATGCAGATACATTAAGGAAGATGAACATATCCTTGGCAAACCTCAAGCCAACGGATACACGTTTTCACGGCATCACACCAGACAAGCCAAGCTACCCATTGGGGAAGATCAATCTCGACGTTCAGTTCGGCACCCGAGAAAACTACAGGATCGAGAGGTTGGAGTTCGAAGTCGTGGATTTCCCATCACAGTACCATGCTCTGTTGGGACGCCCAGCATACGCTAGGTTCATGGCAGTACCACATTACACATACCTGTTGTGGAGGATGCCTGGACCAAAAGGGCCAATCACGATTAAAGGAAGTTTCTCGCTTGCCGATAAATGTGATAAGGATTTCCATCGACTCTCAGAAACCTTCGGGATGCAAGCAGAATATATGGAGTCACAGCTCACGACAGATTACGACGTACTACCAGATGTGGGGAGGCCTAGCAAGGAGTCAACCTTCAACACAGCAAAGGATTCCAAGGAAGTACAGATCCACCCGACAGACCCGAAGAAAACGACGTCCATCGCAAATAACATGGACCTCGCATAGGAAAGCGCGCTCGCCGAGTTCCTCCGTGAGCACTGGAAAATCTTCGCATGGTGTCCAGCTGACATGCCAGGAGTACCCAGGGAACTTGCCGAGCACCACCTACACTTGGATCCAATCGCGAAACCAATCCGACAACCTTTGCGGCGTTTTTCGGAACCAAACCGCAAAGCTATGCTATCAGAAATCAACAGACTCAGAGAAGCAGGTTTTATCAAAGAAATACATACAGAGGCCACATGGGTAGCTAACCCAGTGTTGGTGCCAAAGAAAAACACGAAGGTCCTTCGCATGTGCGTCGACTTCACGTGTCTCAATAAACATTGTCCAAAGGATCACTTTCCCCTCCCAAGGATCGATCAAATCATCGACTCCACGGCAGGATGCGAACGTCTTTCCTTCCTGGATGCTTATTCTGGTTATAACCAGATTCGATTGAAAGAAGATGACGAAGTGAAAACAGCGTTCATCACCCCTTATGGCGTGTTCTGCTATCGAACAATGCCCTTCGGGTTGAAAAACGCGGGAGCAACGTACCAGCGGATGATGCAGAAGTGCCTAGCAGAGCAAATAGGAAAAAATGTACAAGTATACATTGACGATGTCGTCATAACATCCAAAAAAGGCGACACCCTAATTGAGGACCTGAAGGAAACTTTCGACAACCTCGACAAGTTTTGCCTCAAGCTGAACCCGACAAAATGCTCTTTCGGTGTTCCTGCAGGGGAACTTCTTGGGTTCCTAGTATCAGCAAGAGGGATTGAAGCAAACCCCGAGAAAATACAGGCCATCGTAACGATGAGGAAGCCGACAAAATTAAAAGAAGTACAGCAGCTGACCGGGTGAGTCGCAGCTTTAAGCAGATTCGTCGCCAGGTTAGGAGAAAAGGCGTTACCATTTTACGCCTTGATCAAACAGGGAGACAAGTTCCAGTGGAACGAAGAAGCGGACAGAGCTTTTGAGGACCTTAAGCGCAAAATCTCGACACCACCAATCTTGGTGGCGCCAAAGGAGAAGGAGCCGCTGTTGCTCTATATCGCGGCCACACCCCAGGTGGTAAGCACGGTACTTGTCGTCGAAAGGGAGGAAGAAGGAAAACTCCATGGAGTACAAAGGCCAGTATACTTCGTCAGCGAAGTTTTATCGCCTTCAAAACAGAGGTACCCTCAGTACCAAAAGCTAGCATATGGAGTGTTCACAACCGCACGAAAATTGCGACACTATTTTTCGGCACATCCGATCATAGTGGTCAATGAGGCTCCTTTGTCAAACATACTCAACAATCTAGAAGCTACAGGTCGTGTCTCCCTTTGGGAATAGAACTTTCCCCTCGGGACATCACGTATGAAAAAAGAAAAGCAATCAAATCACAGATCTTACCAGACTTCATCGCAGAGTGGATGGAGCTGCAAAATACAGGACCACCAGATTTATCGAGAACTTGGACCATGAACTTCGACGGGTCCAAGAGATTGGAAGGAGCTGGTGCAGGCGTGATACTGATATCACCTGAAGGCGACAAATTAAAGTACGTCCTGAGGATGACATTCCCAAACGCGTCTAACAATGAGGCAGAATACGAAGCCCTCATACACGGGATGAAGATGGCGAAAGCCTGCGGTGCAACTCGACTAAAAATCTTTGGCGACTCGCAGTTGGTAGCTCAACAAGTCATGAACCAATGCGACGCAGATCCAACGATAGTATGATAGCATACAAGGAAGTCTACAACGAGCTCGAGAAGTTGTTCGACGGATGCGAAGTAAATCATATCAGCAGATTGAGCAATGACGAAGCCGACGTTCTTGCAAACATCGGGTCGCAATGCCTCGCAGTCCCGCCAGGCGTATTTTGGGAAGAAATAGCAGAGAGATCTACGAAGTCGACAAAACCGAAAAAGAAGGAGAAGAAACCCACGGGGGCTACCAATGAAGAGCAGGAGGAGGAAGAAGAGGATCAGGACTTGGTCATGATGATACAGGTACCATGGATGCAGACGTACATAGCATACATCATGAAGAAAGAAATACCCGAAGATCCAGTTGAAGCGAGGCGAGTTATTCGACGATCAAAAGCTTTTACTGTGGTCAAAGGAGAGCTATACAAGCGAAGTATTTCGGGAGTACTACAAAGGTGCGTTACACCCGAAGAAGGAAGGATGATCCTGAAAGATGTACACGAAGGAATTTGCGGTCACCACGCGAGTAGCCGAGCTATTGCTGCAAAAGTCTTTCGAGCTGGATTTTACTGGTTGACAGCGATAGAGGACGCAAAGGAGATAGTACGAACTTGCGATGCGTGCCAGAGGTTCGCCGCAAAACCTCACTCTCCAGCAGCAGAACTGATGCCAATACCCTTGTCTTGGCCTTTTGCTCAATGGGGCCTTGATATGGTGGGCAAGTTACACAAGTCTTGGCCAGGAGGAAAAGAGTATATGCTGGTAGCTGTCGACAAATTCACGAAGTGGATAGAAGCGAAGCCGATAAACTCACCAGACGGAGCATCCGCAGTTAAATTCGTAAAAAGTCTCGTCTTCAGGTTTGGCGTGCCTCACAGCATCGTCACGGACAACGGCGGTAACTTCACATCCAATGAGTTCAAGGATTATTGCGAAGAAGTGGGTATCAAGCTAAACTTTGCGTCGGTTGCACACCCGCAAACCAACGGTCAAGTCGAGAAAGCCAATGGAATAATCTGCAACGGCATCAAGAAACGCTTACTAGGGCCACTGGAAAAAGCTCGATATACCTGGCCAGAGGAGCTGCCCAGTGTATTATGGAGCATACGAACAACACCAAACACAGCGACACAAGAAACTCCGTTTTTCTTGGTTCATGGAGCAGAAGCAGTGTTACCAATTGAGGTAGAGCACGATTCTCCACGAGTCGTAGAATACGATGAAGAGGTGTTGAGAAAAGCGTTAGAAGATGACGTCGATGCACTTGACGAGGCTAGAGATGAAGTCCTCTCTCGAGTAACTAAATATCAGCAGGACCTAAAGAATTATCATAGTCGACGTTTACGGCCAAGATCCTTTCAGGTGGGTGATGTCTACTTTCCCCCTCCTTTCCTGTAGACAGTGTTGGGCCTCCAAGAGCAGAGGTTTGTAGAACAGCAGCAAGTTTTCCCTTAAGTGGATCACCCAAGGTTTATCGAACTCAGGGAGGAAGAGGTCAAAGATATCCCTCTCATGCAACCCCTGCAACCACAAAGCAAGAAGTCTCTTGTGTCCCCAACACACCAAATAGGTGCACTAGTTTGGCGAAGAGATAGTGAAATACGGGTGGTATGAATATATATGAGCAGTAGCAACGGTGCCGGAAAATAGCTTGGCTGGCGTGTAGTTGATGGTGGTAGTATTGCAGCGAGTAGTAACGCATAGAAACAAGTAAACAAGCGGTAGTAACTCAGCAGTATTTAGGAACAAGGCCTAGGGATTATACTTTCACTAGTGGACACTCTCAACATTGATCACATAACAGAATAGATAAATGCATACTCTACACTCTTGTTGGATGATGAACGCATTGCGTAGGATTACACGAACCCTCAATGCCGGAGTTAACAAGCTCCACAATTTGTTCATATTTAGTAACCTTATAGTGTAAGATAGATCAACATAACCAGATAGATCACATCAATACCATCATAATGATAATTAACTCCACAATCTACAAGAGATCATGATCATAGCCTATGACAAGAACCACACGGTGCACACACTAGTCACCTTTACACACGTGCGAGGAGGAATAGAACTACTTTAATAACATCACTAGAGTAGCACATAGATGAATTGTGATACAAAACTCATATGAATCTCAATCATGTAAAGCAGCTCATGAGATCATTGTATTGAAGTACATGGAGAGAGATTAACCACATAGCTACCGGTACAGCCCCGAGCCTCGATGGAGAACTACTCCCTCCTCATGGGAGTAGCGGCGGTGATGAAGATGGCGGTGGAGATGGCAGCGGTGTCGATGGAGAAGCCTTCCGGGGCACTTCCCCGTTCCGGCGGCGTGCCGGAACAGAGACTCCTGTCCCCGGATCTTGGCGTCGCGATGGCGGCGGCTCCGGAAGGTTTCGTGGTTTTCGTCGAACGCATCAGGGTTTTCGATCCAGGGGCTTTATATAGGCGAAGAGGCGGCGCCAGAGGGTCGAAGGGCTGGCCAAACCATAGGGGGGCGCGGGCCCCCCCTAGGCCGCGCCAGGGTATGGTGTGGTGGGCCTGTGCCCCCCCTCTGGTCCCTCTCGTGTGTTCTGGATGCTTCCGGGGATTCTAAGATCTTTGGCGTTGATTTCGTCCGATTCCGAGAATATTTCGTTACTAGGATTTCGAAACCAAAAACAACGAGAAAACGAGAACCGGCACTTCGGCATCTTGTTAATAGGTTAGTTCCGGAAAATGCACGAATATGACATAAAGTGTGCATAAAACATGTAGATAACATCAATAATGTGGCATGGAACATAAGAAATTATCGATACGTCGGAGACGTATCGGCATCCCCAAGCTTAGTTACGCTCGTCCCGAGCAGGTAAAACGATAACAAAGATAATTTCTGGAGTGACATGCCATCATAATCTTGATCATACTATTTGTAAAGCATATGTAGTGAATGCAGCAATCCAAACAATGTATATGACATGAGTAAACAAGTGAATCATAAAGCAAAGACTTTTCATGAATAGTACTTAAAGACAAGCATCAATAAGTCTTGCATAAGAGTTAACTCATAAAGCAATAATTCAAAGTAGAGGTATTGAAGCAACACAAAGGAAGATGAAGTTCAGCGGTTGCTTTCAACTTATAACATGTATATCTCATGGATAATTGTCAATGCAAAGCAATATAACAAATGCAATATGCAAATATGTAAGAATCAATGCACAGTTCACACAAGTGTTTGCTTCTTGAGGTGGAGAGAAATAGGTGAACTGACTCAACAATAAAGGTAAAAGAATGGTCCTTCAAAGAGGAAAGCATCGATTGCTATATTTGTGCTAGAGCTTTGATTTTGAAAACATGAAACAATTTTGTCAACGGTAGTAATAAAGCATATGTATCATGTAAATTATATCTTACAAGTTGCAAGCCTCATGCATAGTGTACTAATAGTGCCCGCACCTTGTCCTAATTAGCTTGGACTACCGGATCATCACAATGCACATGTTTTGACCAAGTGTCACAATGGGGTACCTCTATGCCGCTCGTACAAAGGTCTAAGGAGAAAGCTCGCATTGGATTTCTCGCTATTGATTATTCTCAACTTAGACATCCATACCGGGACAACATAGACAACGGATAATGGACTCCTCTTTTATGCATAAGCATGTAACAACAATTAATAATTTTCTCATATGAGATTGAGGATATTGTCCAAAACTGAAACTTCCACCATGGATCATGGCTTTAGTTAGCGGCCCAATGTTCTTCTCTAACAATATGCATGCTTAACCATAAGGTGGTAGATCTCTCTTACTTCGGACAAGACGAACATGCATAGCAACTCACATGAAATTCAACAAAGAATAGTTGATGGCGTCCCCGAGTGAACATGGTTATCGCACAACAAGCAACTTAATAAGAGATAAAGTGCATAAGTACATATTCAATACCACAATAGTTTTTAAGCTATTTGTCCCATGAGCTATATATTGCAAAGGTGAATGATGGAATTTTAAAGGTAGCACTCAAGCAATTTACTTTGGAATGGCGGAGAAATACCATGTAGTAGGTAGGTATGGTGGACACAAATGGCATAGTGGTTGGCTCAAGGATTTTGGATGCATGAGAAGTATTCCCTCTCGATACAAGGTTTAGGCTAGCAAGGTTATTTGAAACAAACACAAGGATGAACGGTGCAGCAAAACTCACATAAAAGACATATTGAAAACATTATAAGACTCTACACCGTCTTCCTTGTTGTTCAAACTCAATACTAGAAATTATCTAGACCTTAGAGAAACCAAATATGCAAACCAAATTTTAGCATGCTCTATGTATTTCTTCATTAATGGGTGCAAAGCATATGATGCAAGAGCTTAATCATGAGCACAACAATTGCCAAGTATCACATTACCCAAAACATTTATAGCAATTACTACATGTATCATTTTCCAATTCCAACCATATAACAATTTAACGAAGGAGAAACTTCGCCATGAATACTATGAGTAGAAACCAAGGACATACTTGTCCATATGCTACAGCGGAGCGTGTCTCTCTCCCACACAAGCATGATGTAATCCAATTTGTTCAAACACAAACAAAAACAAAAACAAACAGACGCTCCAAGTAAAGTACATAAGATGTGACCGAATAAAAATATAGTTTCAAGAGAAGGAACCTGATAATTTGTCGATGAAGAAGGGGATGCCTTGGGCATCCCCAAGCTTAGACGCTTGAGTCTTCTTGAAATATGCAGGGATGAACCACCGGGGCATCCCCAAGCTTAGAGCTTTCACTCTTCTTGATCATAGTATATCATCCTCCTTTCTTGACCCTTGAAAACTTCCTCCACACCAAACTCGAAATAACTCATTAGAGGGTTAGTGCACAATAAAAATTAACATATTCAGAGGTGACACAATCATTCTTAACACCTCTGGACATTGCATAATGCTACTGGACATTAGTGGATCAAAGAAATTCATCCAACATAGCAAAAGAGGCAATGCGAAATAAAAGGCAGAATCTGTCAAAACAGAACAGTTCGTATTGACGAATTTTAAAATGGCACCAGACTTGCTCAAATGAAAATGCTCAAATTGAATGAAAGTTGTGTACATATCTGAGGATCATGCACGTAAATTTGCTTAATTTTCTGAGCTACCTACAGGGAGGTGGACCCAGATTCGTGACAGCAAAGAAATCTGGAACTGCGCAGTAATCCAAATCTAGTACTTACTTTTCTATCAACGGCTTTACTTGGCACAACAAAACACAAAACTAAGATAAGGAGAGGTTGCTACAGTAGTAAACAACTTCCAAGACACAAATATAAAACAAAGTACTGTAGCAAAATAACACATGGGTTATATCCCAAGAAGTTCTTTCTTTATAGCCATTAAGATGGGCTCAGCAGTTTTAATGATGCACTCATAAGAAATAGTATTTGAAGCAAAAGAGAGCATCAAGAGGCAAATTCAAAACACATTTAAGTCTAACATGCTTCCTATGCAAAGGAATCTTGTAAATAAACAAGTTCATGAAGAGCAAAGTAACAAGCATAGGAAGATAAAACAAGTGTAGCTTCAAAAATTTCAGCACATAGAGAGGTGTTTTAGTAACATGAAAATTTCTACAACCATATTTTCCTCTCTCATAATAACTTTCAGTAGCAACATTAGCAAACTCAACAATATAACTATCACATAAAGCATTCTTATCATGAGTCTCATGCATAAAATTATTACTCTCCACATAGGCATAATCAATTTTATTAGTTGTAGTGGGAGCAAATTCAACAAAGTAGCTATCATTATTATTCTCATCAAGTATAGGAGGCATAGTATAATCACAACAAAATTTACTCTCCATAGTAGGTGGCACCAAAAGACCACTATCATTATAATCATCATAAATAGGAGGCAAAGTATCATCAAAGAAAATTTTCTCCTCAATTCTTGGGGGACTAAAAATATCATGCTCATCAAAGCCAGCTTCCCCAAGCTTAGAATTTTCCATATCATTAGCAACAATGGTGTTCAAAGTATTCATGCTAACATGTTCCATGGGTTTTTTAATTTTCGCATTAAACCATTCATGTCTTGACTCAGGAAATAGTACAAAGAGCTCACAGATGTTTTCCATTATGCCTAACTAGTGTAAACAAGAAACAAAAAGTTGCAATTGCAGGATCTAAAGGAAATAGCTTCGAGCACAAACACAATGGCGCCGAGAAAAGTACTTTACCCGGAACCGAAGTATGAGTGCCTTTTACCTTTCCTCCCCGGCAACGGCGCCGTGAAAAGTGCTTGATGTCTACTTTCCCCTCCTTTCTCGTAGACGGTGTTGGGCCTCCAAGAGCAGAGGTTTGTAGAACAGCGACAAGTTTTCCCTTAAGTGGATCACCCAAGGTTTATCGAACTCAGGGAGGAAGAGGTCAAAGATATCCCTCTCATGCAACCCTGCAACCACAAAGCAAGAAGTCTCTTGTGTCCCCAACACACCAAATAGGTGCACTAGTTTGGCGAAGAGATAGTGAAATACAGGTGGTATGAATATATATGAGCAGTAGCAACGGTGCCGTGAAAATAGCTTGCTTGGCGTGTAGTTGATGGTGGTAGTATTGCAGCAGTAGTAACGCAGTAAAACAGTAAACAAGCAGTAGTAACTCAGCAGTATTTAGGAACAAGGCCTAGGGATTATACTTTCACTAGTGGACACTCTCAACATTGATCACATAACAGAATAGATAAATGCATACTCTACACTCTTGTTGGATGATGAACGCATTGCGTAGGATTACACGAACCCTCAATGCCGGAGTTAACAAGCTCCACAATTTGTTCATATTTAAGTAACCTTATAGTGTAAGATAGATCAACATAACCGAGATAGATCACATCAATACCATCATAATGATAATTAACTCCACAATCTACAAGAGATCATGATCATAGCCTACGACAAGAACCACACGGTGCACACACTAGTCACCTTTACACACGTGCAGGGAGGAATAGAACTACTTTAATAACATCACTAGAGTAGCACATAGATGAATTGTGATACAAAACTCATATGAATCTCAATCATGTAAAGCAGCTCATGAGATCATTGTATTGAAGTACATGGAGAGAGATTAACCACATAGCTACCGGTACAGCCCCGAGCCTCGATGGAGAACTACTCCCTCCTCATGGGAGTAGCAGCGGTGATGAAGATGGCGGTGGAGATGGCAGCGGTGTCGATGGAGAAGCCTTCCGGGGGCACTTCCCCGTTCCGGCAGCGTGCCGGAACAGAGACTCCTGTCCCCAGATCTTGGCGTCGCGATGGCGGCGGCTCTGGAAGGTTTCTGTGGTTTTCGTCGAACGTATCAGGGTTTTCGATCCAGGGGCTTTATATAGGCGAAGAGGCGGCGCCAGAGGGTCGAAGGGCTGGCCAAACCATAGGGGGGCGCGGGCCCCCCCTAGGCCGCGCCAGGGTATGGTGTGGTGGGCCTGTGCCCCCCTCCGGTCCCTCTCGTGTGTTCCGGATGCTTCCGGGGATTCTAAGATCTTTGGCGTTGATTTCGTCCGATTCCGAGAATATTTCGTTACTAGGATTTCCGAAACCAAAAACAGCAGAAAACGAGAACCGGCACTTCGGCATCTTGTTAATAGGTTAGTTCCAGAAAATGCACGAATATGACATAAAGTGTGCATAAAACATGTAGATAACATCAATAATGTGGCATGGAACATAAGAAATTATCGATACGTCGGAGACGTATCAGTGGGAGATCTAGTCCTCCGGCTCATGCAAAAAAGTCATGAAAAGCTCGAGTCACCATGGCTTGGACCTTACATCATCACAGAAGTAATTGGAGGAGGAGCGTACAGGATAAAGGACAAGAAGACAGGAGTGGAGGAGCCAAATCCCTGGAACGTGGCGCAGCTCAGGCGGTTCTACGCCTAGAGTCGAAATATAGTCCTTGAAAAGCTTCAATGTACTGAAACGCCCGCGAGTTTTCAGACGCACTCTTTTCCTTTTTCGGGGCACCGAGTGGGGCCGGAAAAGGTTTTTAATGAGGCGGACTCGCGGTGCTGCAATATAGCAAAGATAGTTGAGACATGCATTTCTTCAGCAGGCTCGGGGGCTCACGCCTCAGACTTGCAAAGTATATTCCTGACAAAATCTCGCCTTGGTATAAAATACCTCACGAAATAAACGTTCTCCACAATTTTTTCGCCTTGGTATAAAATACCTCGCGAAATAAACGAAGACAAAAATAGCAATCAAAAAAGCCACGGGGGCTAACACCCGCAAATATAGCATGCTCATTACAAACTTCGACGCTTTGGTTTAAAAACCTCGCGCATACAATAAATAAAGTCGACACCAAGATACTTGAAGTATCAACGAAGAAAGAACAGTTTATTTGCTATACAATATAGAAAGTGATCTCAATACACACAAGAATTCTGAGAAAAAAATCAAGGAAAAATTAATGACGACCTAGTATGTTATCTATGTTCGACCGATTTGAAGAGCGAGTACTATGTTCAAGCATAGCTGCCCTTAACGAAGAATTCGGAGTCCATCCGAAGAAGCTCATCCATCATATCTTCGGCAACGGGAGTCACATGATCATCAATTTTTCCGACGTCCCTTTTCTTCTTCGCCATCTTGGCCAAACACTTGGAAACAATTTGGCTCATGTCAAATTTGGGATGGCAGATTTTGATCATCATCATAGCAAATCTAGCGCCAGCAGAAAGTTGTGCCCGAACAAACCCATGGATTTTGGGAGCATCTCGAAATTTCTCCATCAAACCGAGAAGTGTATCAGGTGCTTCGTTGCGAGGAAACATTGTCTTGTAAACAAGAGACAAGGTCCTAGTGCAAAAGTCCAAGAAGTCGCGAATCTGGGAGGCGTGGTCCTGAAACCTGACAATTTGTCGGGTCCGTTCTGGGGTAGCCCAGAACAAAGAACCATGGTCAAGGGAAAGGTTAACAAGGAGGTTAGTCCTAGCATTTACCCTTTCCTCTTCAGCAGCAGAGTCAAGAAAGGAACCTATCAAAGAAACAGTGTACGAGCTTTAAAGACAGAAGAAATGGCGAAAGGACAGAAGGCGCCGTGAACATCTAAAGAGTGGCAGCAAACATACCCGACATATCTGCGCTGGCCTCATTCATCAACTCCAAGCATAAGATTTTCTCGAGCGGTCGCTTTTCCAACTTCAGCAAGGGCGGTCTCTTTAGCATCCAAGGCTTCTTGATCTTGTTGAAGTGCAGTTTTCTCGGCTTCTAATGCTTTGCGAGACTGCTCCATCATCACAAGCGTTTGTCTCTTCGCATACTGAAGCTGCTGCCGAAGATCATCCAATTCTTGCGACAAGGAACCTTCGACAGGTTCAGCATCAGCAAGATCTTTCCTCAAGCAAGAAGGAGAAGGCAAAACATCGAGAGGAGCAGGAGACGGAGTATAGTTATCAAACACCAACTGAAAGTTAACAGAGAGTCGACATCAATCAACAGGAAAGACAGGATTTTCATTGATTGTTCATCATAGTTACAAGGCATTACAGGTGGAACTAGTGAGATAGGTGTCGCCAAAAAGCTACTTCGGTGACAGCATCAAAATAATAAAGAAAAAATAAAAGAAGAAGCTTTCGACTAGACCTCCGGCCTTGATGAGCTGGGAGTCGGAGCTGGCTTGATCCCGAGATAAGCCAGGATTTTCTTCGCATTGGGCTTGGCTGCCTTGATCAACGAACGCCATTTCGTTTGTTCTATTTGCTCGGTGGCGCCAACTTTCGTCCAGATCAACGCTTGTTGGCTGTCCGCGACCAAGGCAACAGTGCTCTCGACAGCAACCTTCATATTCTCCTGACGCATCTTCAGTCCAAGATCTTCCGATGAATCAAACTCTTTGGCAAGAGCAAGAAACATTTTGGGTTCCTCTTTCCTGGGGAAGAAGTAAGGGAACAGCTTCGAGAAACCCGCGTCAGCATGTTCTATGCCCTCGCGAGTTTCAGTTCCGTGGAACTCCAGGATAGAAAGAGCGTCTAGGAGAGGATCATTATCGGGATCTTCAAGCTCAAATTCTTGATGCGTCTTGGCTGCCGAGGACAACAAATGTTGGTTGACAGCAGGAAGGAAAAATTAATCATAAAAAAAATATATATATAAGGTTACGGTAAAATTACCGACAAAGCGCCGATTCTGCGCGAGTAAGCGCTTGGTGATTGCCTTTTCACGAGCAGCTTGGGAGGCCTTGTGTTCATTTAAAGCAGCTTCGGCATCAGCCAGCCTCTTCTGCAGATCTTCGACACCAGAAGCTTTGGCTATGGCCTCCTCAGCCTCTGCTTTAGCTCGGCTAGCATCAAGATCAGCCTTCTTGCGAGCCATTTCACTCTGCTCTAGCTTCTGAGCAAGAGCGTCGGCAAGCTTGTTGGCTTCAGCAAGTTTTTCTGCCACAATAGTCAAGAAGTCGTTAAAAAGCACAAACAAAGCAGGAACAGGAAATCGAGGAAAAATGAGGTGTCATAAAAAAAAAGTACTACCTTCAGTCTTGCTAGCATACTCACGATACCCGACAAATTGGGCACCGATTCGAAGAAGTTCTTTGACCATAGGCTGTCAAAGAAAGGAAAAGGAAAGGAAAACGTCGGCACGGGAAAAAATTAAAGACATCGAAGAAGGAATCAAGAGGGAACATAGATGAGAAAATTTAGAACTTACGTCATCCAAAAGAGAATTGGAGGAGCTACCCAATTCAAGGGTAGGCTCCACGATCGTTTCTACTCTTGTCCTTTTTGGTGAAGGGACAAGAGGGCTTGAAGGTGGAGTGGGAGCGTCAACATTCAGGAGAGGAGGCGAAGATTTCTCTCCTTCAGCTGGCGTCTCCGAAACAACTAAAGTACGCGACGAGCTCGTTCGAGCAGCCACGTCAAGAGTTGGTGGTTCTTCCTCATCATCACTGCAAATAAAAAGACGACAGCATAAAAAGCAAGACAGACAAACAAAACTTCGAGTACAAAGATAAGGGAAAATAAAAACTTACGAGCTGATGAGGGATGAAAGGTATGGATCATAAGTTGCCTTTTGACGTGAAGGATCAACGTCTTCGGCTTTGGAAGTGTCGGAATCTTCGGCGTCAGTCCTTTTCCTTTTGTTCCTTGGAGAAACAGCAGGAGGAGGAGATTGCGCCGACGTAGTATCCTCGGAGGTAGCTTCCTTTTCAGAGGAACCCGCGGATTTTCGAGAATCCACGGGGTCATTTACAGAAGAGGGGGCGTCTTGGATGTCATCGGTGAAGACAGCCCTTTCCTCGACTTCTCCACCTTCAGGAAGGGGAGGAAGCGAGACGAGGTTTGGATGGTCCTATAAAAGGAAAAAGCAGAGGAGGATGTTAAAAAATATAAAGTCAATAAAACAATAGCAAACCAAATAAAGAAGCTAACCTTGGGAAGTGGATTGGTGGCACTGAATGGTTTCACGCGGCAAGAAGAAGGGACAGGATCTTTTTTGCTGAGAGACGAGATTTTTCGGACAAGCTTTTCTAAATCCTTGACCTCTAAATCCGTCGACAACCGATCAGAGTCCGTGTTCCCAGAATATTTCCAGAGAGGGCGTTTGCGAGCTTGGAGAGGCTGCACTCTGGTCCTTAGAAAATAGGCTGTGATTTGGATGCCTGATAATTCTTGGCCACGAGTATTTTGCAACTCGTGGATGCGAGTCATCAGGGCCTCAGTCGCAATCCTTTCTTCTTCGGTAGCCTCTCGCGTCCCGAGGAGCGGCGGCGAAGAATTCTTTCGGCACCATCAAAAGGAGGGATGTTGTCCTCGGCACATCCGTCGTTTTCTTCCCTGAATGTACAGCCACTTCTTGCGCCATCCTTGAACTGAATCGGAAGCTTGACGTCGAAGTAGTCGACAGTAGGGCGAACAGAAATTACAACGCCACCTATATTGTAGGCGACGTTGGGAGAGCCATTGCGGCGACAAAAGAAAATGCGCTTCCATAGCGCCCAGTTAGGCTGGACGCCGAGGAAGGCTTCGCAGAGGGTGATGAAGATGGAAATATGGAGGATAGAATTGGGGGTCAAGTGGTGAAGTTGCAGACCATATACAAAAAGCAGTCCGCGAAGGAAAGGATGAATGGGAGCGGAAAGTCCGCGGATGAGATGGTCAATGAAACTTACCCGATACCCCATTGGAGGGGTTGGGTAGCTCTCCTCATGAGGAAAGCGCAGTGAATCGGGCTTCTTGTTGAGCCCTAGCTTCTTAAGGAGGTTGATGTCCTGAGCAGAAAGCTTGGATCTTTCCCACTCCGAAGCTCCCAGATCCGCAGCGGCCATGGAGGATTCTGGTGTGTTGTGTCTGGTCAAGCGGCGCGGAGGCATTCACAATGGCGCGGGAATGCAAGGTTTGGAGAATTGGGGAAGTGCAGGAGGATTTGCGGAGGAGAGTATAGCAACGGCGCGAGCGGAGGTGTCCGAGGAGGAAGAAGGAGATCTTATATAGGGGTGCGGCGAAACGGCGGACCATTGGATGGAAAAAATGCGTCGCAGATGATAGCCACGTGGAAGCAAGGGTAAAAAAGTATTTTAACATTGAGGAGTTACGGTACGTGCGCCAGGAAAAGCGGAGGACGTGTGCCCCCCACTTGCACGACGTGTCAACGTGGTGGAGACATTAGACCCACAAGGCAGGAAAATTGCGACTATTAATAGCAATGACAGTAACTTCGCTTAAGGGAGAAATTTTCGATAAGAAAAATACAAGAAGATTGGCGACAGGAGAAGTTATTGAATACTTCGGGAGCCTTTGATCAAATACAAAGTTTTTGCCCAAATGCTCGGGGGCTACTTCGAAAAAAGTAAATTTCGGGTATGACAATATAGAAATTGCGGGAGCCTATGATCAAATGCAAGCTTTTGTTCATAGCCTCGGGGGCTACTCCCATCGGGAGCGCTGTTCGCGCACCCGAGAGATAAAAAGAAGAAAATATCGACAAGAATGACAATATAGCGACAAGGTGCACTAGAATGTTGAGCCTACAACCAAGCACAAGTCCTTGGTTGTAGCCTCGGGGGCTACTCCCATCGGGAACGCCTGTTCGCGTGCCCGATGAAAATTATCAAAAAGAAAAGAGAAAAAGAAATAAAAGAAAGAAAAAGAAGGAAGAAGGAGCATATTTCGAGTTATAAAGATAACTCTACATATACTCCCATCGGGAGAACAATATAAGTCAGAAATTGACTCGATGAAATGTGCTATTCCAACAGCCGAATAAGCACTCGACAATATATTCTCAGAACGCCAAAAGTTGCGAATTCTGAA
The DNA here is from genome assembly GCF_022539505.1 of Lolium rigidum. NCBI lineage: Eukaryota > Viridiplantae > Streptophyta > Magnoliopsida > Poales > Poaceae > Lolium > Lolium rigidum. The sequence continues at coordinate 287,167,607 of NC_061509.1, read as the reverse complement.
TGCCGCAAAACATTACGAAGGTAAGACCCCGCATTCGTTCCGTGCGGCGTGGCATCGCCAAAGACTCGCGCTCGCTACTTTTTTCCACATCAACGGATGTGAAGAAATATCCCAGCGGACGCGCTGTGGACTCGATAAAAATGACTGGGACTCGACAGAATGGTAAGACCTTAAGCGGCCCCTGTCGAAGTTTACACCAGTATCACCGAGATCATGTCCAGGGACGTGATCTTGAAGTAGGTTTTTGCGGATTGCCACTAGAGCAGTTAACTAGTACCTGATCCGTCAGATGAACTAGCCCCAATTACCATTATCCCTGCACAAGTATAGAAATTCATGTGAAAAATATAAATAAGTTCAAGTTGTCGAGTAAAAATAAAACAGGGGAGATTTTCCCTGACTCTGCGACTCAAGCAAAATCTCGGGGCTACCGACATAGGCATCCCCAATGGGCCTGCCGAAGATAGTACCCGGGTTTCATCAAGGCCCAATACCCGAAGAATAAGAAGACTCGGAAGCCCACAGATGTTGTTAAGGAAAGCTAGAGTTGTAATAAGAAGTGTTGTATGTAATCTTGCGGGACGAGTTGGAAACCTCCCCGAACTCGCGTAACTTGTACAATACGAATCCCTCGGCTCCACCTCATATATAAGGGGAGGTCGAGGGACGAGAAAGATCATCGAATCATTGTTGAGCAAACCCTAGTTTTATTTCGTCGAGTACTTTTCGGTCGATAACCTTCGAGATCTACTTGCCCTCTACATTACACGAAACCCTAGTCTACTATT
>NC_061509.1:287115928-287166719 GCF_022539505.1 Lolium rigidum | reverse complement strand
CGGTGTGGGGGAGGGAGAGGGCAAAACCCTCAGTTAGTCGGAAGTGCGGAAACAGCGATTAGCCATCAGGCCTCGTTCGGTAGCAGTGTTTTTCTTGGGCTTTAGACCGGTTTTGAGGTGTAATTTTGGGCCCGATCAAGACACGTCAAAACACTTGGAAAGCGTTCGGCAGGCCGGTTTTGGCTGGGTAAGGGCCCAGAAAACCCTCCGAAACCCGTCGGGTTGAGGTGGAAACAAAACGCTCCACCCCCCTCGCGTTTTGGCTGGCGGCGCACGGCGCTGGCGACGCCTGTTGGAAGACTCGCCGACGACCTCGCTGCCCTTTCTCTCCAGGACCCCGTCGCTCGCCGGCGCCGGCATGTCCAAGCACAGATCCCTCCTCTACTCCGCCACCAAACTCTAGCAGGAGGGGAAGCACCAGCGGGAGGGCACATAGCGCCGCCGCGTGTGCTCCTCCAACCTGTAGCCCCGCGACCATGTGCTCGCCTCCGCCTCCATTCTTCACCGGCGCGGCTGCCTCCGACGGCCCCGAGCTTCTCCACGTCGTCTCCACTGCGAAAAAGGTAGCATTTTTTTAAATCAGATTTGCCTTCTCCAAATGGGAACGATTGCTTTGGTTCTGTTTTCATCAGATCTCGGCGGTGTTCCTGTTGTGGTGCGCCGCCTCACCTACCGGCCGGCGTCGAGGACCGCGACTCTCGGCGACACCGGCCACCATAGGGATGCGTACGGAGGACGGACCGGTGGTCTTCTCACCTAGCTGATGTTGTCCAGGTGCGCCGCCACCACCACCGGGACAGAGAGCCCGCCCTGCTACTGATCAACACCGACGGCAGCGAACCATGCTGCAGGGACGGCGGGTGCTGCTGCTATTGTTGGCCGACACCCTGCCTCTGCTGGTAGCACACAGTGAGCACTACCCTCCTCTGAACTCACGTCCGGCGTTGCACCTGCTGGTAGGCTCATAGGACATCCGAATCATCTGTCAAGTAACATTTGCTTAGCTTGGTACCATGAATTGAGTAATCGGTACTTTATTTGATTGCTTTTTATTAATTCATTTCCATGTAATTTCAACCATTGCGTCAGTATAATGTCTGAAGTCCAACGAAATGCTTTACGTTGACATTAGGTGATGCATAGAAACATCTATCCTATGTATAGACTCAAAGTTTGAGCTCTTTGTTAGCTTGTCATGTGCTTCGTATTATCGATATGAGAGATGTTCTTCTGTGCTAAAACGATGAGATTTTTATTTGTGATACCAGCCTAATTTAAACCGCTAAAAAAGTTGTGTTTTTATCCATTTGTCTTGAATACACTTGAAAACACTAGTTTGTAAAACCCGTGTTCCAAACAAGTGTTTTGACAAGTGTTTTGGCTAAAAGGGTTTTGTAGTGTTATGGGTAGTGTTTTGGGTGGTTGGTATTTTCACCCAAAACACCCCTCAAAACACTCCTCAAAACACACAAAAACACTGGCACCAAACTAGGCCTCACACCTGAATTCTATGGGAAATGAAAAAATTGATTGTAGTAATAGAATTACTCTCTCCAATTAGAATTAATTACTTAATTTTATCTACATACAGATGAATCTAGACATGTTTGTTGACTAGATACATCTATATCAAAACAATGTTAAGTCAATGAATATGAAGCGGAGGAAATACAAGATTTTTATAGGATTATTTTTTATAAGATATATTCCTATGAGTCAAATGGCTTACGCAGAAATTTACTTTAGACCCTACATAATTCGTACATAAATTGTATAAATCAAATGTGCCCTTCCACTACAACATTTCTACATAATTACTTCCTACAAGATATATTCCTATAAATCAAACAACAGGCGCAGAAAATTTTCCTGTATGAATCAAAACCTACATAATTTCTATGTAAATCAGTAAAATCAAAGGATCCCTTGGTCGAGCACGGCCCTCTTATGTAGTACTCCCTTAGGTGGCCTATAAACTTAGTTAAAAAACAAAGTTAATATTTTCAAACTTTTACCAAATATATTAAACAAAATATCAACAAGTATAATATTAAATAAGCATATTATGAAAATATACCTTATGATAGATTCATTGATATTTATTTTTGAATTACATATCTTCATATTTTGATATATATTCTTGGTCAAACTTTAAATATTAATTTTTTGTCAAAGTTTATACACCACCTATTTAGCGATGGATGGAGGGAGTAGAGTAGAAGGCATGATCGTGAGCACATCTAGTCTAGTAAGCATAAGATCTACTTCCTTACTACAGTCACGGAGGTTAAAGCCAATAGAGTAACAATATCGTGTAAACAACGCCTGAACAACTAAGACAAGATATCAACAACTCAGGAACAAATTGTTAGGAAAATCTCGGAGCAAAAAATTTGAAGTTGCTTTGAGCTGGGGAAATAGCAACTAAACTAGTATGGAAAACATCAACTAGTGAGTAAGACCATATTTTATCTTGGTTTGGTGGGATTTTTTTCTTTGTATGTAGGATAGCAATCGTTAAAAACGATAGAGCCTAATATTCCCCTAGAGTACGCCGTTTAACCCCTAAACCGTACAAGGTAGTTAGCCCCATACAGCTTTCTAATTCACTTCCTTTTCTGGTCGTTCCGCTCTATCTGATAGATGGCGGTCTGACATTTTTTACAACACGCTTCATGCTTCCGTTTTAAGTTGTGCAGTTCAAGTTAGGGCAAGGAGGAAAGGAAGAGAGTGATGCATGGATGTAAAGAATGAGGCGCTAAAGAGGAAGAGAAGTTGCGTGTACAAGGAGAGGAAATCTTCACAAGTTCATGGAGCCCCTTTCTTTAAAATTCAAAACCACATTATGTACGATACAAGTTTATTATCGTCCATAATCCACATACAAAAAAACACAAATGCAGGGATAAAGTATCTAGTGTTTTTCCTATTTTGAGAGACACCATTTATCATTTTACTTCCCTTTATTATGCACTTTTTTTTTGAAACCTACCTTTATTATGCAGGTAAAACAGAACATTGTCTAGAGCAAATACTACTACTTTTTTTATCAGGAGCAAATACTATTGTACTACATGTGATCCACATTTATGGGCCATGGTTCGGTTGGGCCCTGGGCTGTCGGATCTATCGCCCTAGCATAGGCCATAGGGCCCTGCTCGTGTTCAATGGGAATCGGGCGTAGGAGCACTCCGATTAAACTCCCCCGTCGAGGACTCGAGGAGCGTCCGTCCCATTGTCTCTTGTCACCGTTACCTGCACGGCTGCCCAAGAGCACAGCAGCCGCCGCCCGCCCGCCCGAAGTTCACGGCGGAGGCCAAAAATCAGATCTTGGTGAGTGCACGCTGCCTAGTATCTATCTCTTCTTGCTCGATCGAATTCAAGCTATCTACGCTGCGGATTTCTGATCTGTTTGCGCCTGGACAACCAGGGTCTGGATTGCTCATGCCACCGCCGGTGACCACCGACGTCGGCCGCTCCCAATCCTCCACGGACGGCCGCTTCTCTTGCTCCGCCGTCCCGGCCTCCGCGTCGATTGACTTCGGGATGTTCGACAAGCACGGCTTCATCTCCCCCATTGGGGAATCTGCGCCTGCTGGCACCCGGGAACCGTCCCCCTCGCCGCAGGACGCCGACTCCTTCGGCAAGATTGCACCGCCAGGAGAAGGTGCTGCCGCTGCCAGTGCTACTGGCCCTGGTGCCACCCCGTATAAGGACTTTGGGATGTTTGATAAGCACGGTTTCATCTATGTCCCAACCTCCATTGGGGAATCTGCACCTGGCACTGGGGAAGCGTCGACTGGGCCGCCGGGAGAAGGTAATGCCGCCGCCAATGCTACTAGCTCTGGTGCCGCTCCTGTCCCTACCCCGGATACGGACTTTGGGATGTTTGATAAGCACGGTTTCATCTATGTTCCATCCTCCATTGGGGAATCTGCACCCGGCACTGGGGAAGGGCTCTCCTCGCCGCAAGAGAGCGACTCCTCTGACAAGATTGAAGAAGGTGCTGCCGCCGACAATGCTACTAGCGCTGCTGCCACCAAAGCTGCTGCCACTCCTATCCCTTCCCCGTACAAGGGGGAGGATGCCCATTGGAGGCCAAGGAAGAAGTCCACCAAGGGGGTCGCCCGCTTCAAGCTGGTCAAGGATAAACGCCCCACGCCGGCTAAAGTTGGGAAGACGCCTGTAACAAAGGACCCTGGTGAATCATCTGTTGGAGGTGTCGCCGATCATAAGTCGACAAAGCGCAAGTTGGACGTCGATGCAATAGAAGTCATCACAGGGAGTTTCAACAGAGCCAGGCTGGTGGAAAATCTGATGCGCCTTGCCAATATGCCAGATGGGGTGATGAAGAAGAAGAAGAAGAAGAAAACAAGTGCTGGTGAACAGGCTATAGTTCCTTATGCTGCAGCTGATATGTCGTGCTCCGCGTTGGTTCCGGTTGGTACTCCCGGGCAGCTTGCTATGGTCCGCCATGCTAATCACGGGAAGAAGGTGCGGGCCAAGGTGGTAGGCCTGGATGCCGAGACGTTACGAGTGCACGGTGTTCTGGCGAAGTGGGACGAGGCTGCCAGCGAAAGTTTTGAAGGGCTGGATATCGGCAGCGGGCCTGAATGGGATGAAGTACGGCGCAAGTATAAACTACTTGTGGATTGGTTTATTTCTGTCGTGAAGGATTTATTCGGTATGATCCTGGTCCATGGAACTTCTCCGTCTCTTGCCTGTCTTCATGCCTACAGCTTGCAATTAAGAAACGATGACATTAATAAGAAGCGAACTGTACTTCCTTGCACTTAGCCTTTCTGTTGTAAAAGCTGCACTGACACTTCACTATTTCACTTTTCACATTCTCTCCTCTTGGAGTCCAAAGTTGACAAATACAATATGTGAAGTATGTGATGTAGCATTTGCCTTTGATAAAATTTGAAACTTTTCTCCCCCAATAGAAAAAGAACCTGAAGTTTTGCAAACTCTTATTGAATTAAATATCAGGTGAGTTAAGTCAGTCTACTATTCATGATTTACTAGTAGTTCAAACAGGAATAAATTGTTTCACCAAGTTTTTTATTCCGTATGTTAATATGCTTTACTGAGGCACCACTGTTGTGTTTCCCCGTCCTTCTTTGTAAAATAAGCTCAAGCGAGTGCAGGTGAATTCCTTCTGACCATGCTTGCTAGCACATGTGTGAGCATGCATATTGGCTAGTTCAGCGGAGAAACAAAATAGTCTGGCATTAAGCATATGATTTGATTGTCCCATCCTGTTCCCTTTTTTTCGAACAGGTGAAAACTTTAATCAATAAACCAGTGAACAGTTGGACAAAGTTATACCTGTTGGTATGAGTGCTTAATTCCAAAAAAAAAAGTTTAAACAGCTGAAAAATGAATAGTTCCTGATACATAATGAGCGCTAGAGCCTTATATTTTATATCCACATTAAACATATGGATAATGGATCAAATAAGTTTTAGAACCCTCTGCTTCTATGTAAGATGCAGGTTTAAATTGGATTATAATTTTTGAACTTCTTTTGTGTCAGGTTCCAGAAAATTTTCGCAATGGGGAGGATCTGTACTTGATTCCGTGGTCGGTACTTTCCTTACACAAAATGTTGCTGACAATTTATCAAGGTAAAATACTAGACAATACAATAATAGAGTCTTAGCTTCCATGCTTGTGCTGGCGCTATTTTTTTTCTTGGCACATTCTATGCACCGTTCATAACTAAATGTTTTTGTCTGAGCCCAACTAAATGTTTTTGTTACAGCAATGCTTTTATGACACTGGCAGCAAAATTTCCTATGGATAAGAGGAAAGATAATGCTGAAGAATGTTCATATGAGCCTCCGTTAACAGATGATGTCTTGAATTGTAATGAAGCATCATCTGCTGCGAATGTTAATTCGTTGTTTTCCAAACCGGCTGATTGTGAGAAAGTAGGCTGCACTGACGAGGTAAAAGGACAATATGGTGAAGACTACAAAACTATTATGGAGAATTTCCTTACTATTATACAAGAGAAAGATGTCTCTACTTGGGAGAAGGATGATCTTTTGAACTTAGTCAAGAGTAAGTCTGGAAAAGAAATATGCACAGAAAGAACCTTGAGAAAGTTCATAGCTTCGTTGCGCCTGGAAGATACTGCTCACTGGGACAAGTTACGTGTCGAAGCATGTATTGAAGGATACGATAGCAAAAGTAAAACTAGAGTACCTGACAAAGTAGATTGGGAAGCTGTACAGAAGGCATCACTTGTCGACATTGCAAAGTGCATCGCAGGCAGGGGACAACATTACCTGCTGGCATTGCGGATACAGGTATCTAATTGTGAGAATACACATTCAGTTTGTCAATCATTTCTATAAGTCTGTCCAAACATTTTTGTAGCAAGAACGTGTTTCCAAATACCTTGCTCTGAAAAGATGAAGGCGCTCATTGCTTGTAACAAAATCTGTGGAACCAGACTTTCATATAGTTTTTCGAATTCCTAAAAACTTTAAAGTACTAATTTACAAAGTTAGTTGTATTTTTAACACCAAAGTCATCATGTGTAGAATTCCTAAAAACTTTAAAGTACTAATTTACAAAGTTAGTTGTATTTTTAACACCAAAGTCATCATGTGTAGAATTCCTAAAAACTTTAAAGTACTAATTTACAAAGTTAGAATTCCTTGATCATGTGTAGTGCGTTACTAGACAGGGCTGTTTACAGTTCAAATTGGAAGAAATAACCTATTTGTTCTGTTTTCTGCTCCTAGGGAAACCACTATTGATATATTTCACTTTTGTTTAGTTTAATATATATATATATGTATTTTTACTATGTCGCAGAAGAAATATTAGACTAGGTTTTGTTTCCGAAGCTACGCATACATTTCTTTATGTTATGTGAGATTGCTCCAATGCGTGCCGCTGCAAGTGCCTCCTAGGGCAGCTACTTGATCTCCAAGGAAGTTAGTATATCTTCTACAAATTAGTTAGATTAGATCGAGTTTGGTTTGAACTTGTTTGTTTCTTGCCTTGTACTTGTTCAAACTTTCCTTATCTCTGAGATGTTTATATAATGAGAGGCTACATTTTTAAATCAATCAAGCAACCATGTACAACAGGGGGATTATGGGGGTGTTTTTTGGGCAGCTCCAGTCCACAGGTCCACTAGTGACTGAATCACGTAGACCTAACCGAAACATCCAGCTCCTCATTTTTCATAGATTTGAGCTTAGGTGGCCTCTAGTTCATTTTGGCGGAGTTGGAGAAAGTAGCCTCGCCCACTCCACCTCCCTTCCATCTGCGGGTTATGTATCAGTCCCTGGAGGGGGAAATTACCTGCAGCCTTCCACTGGACAAAAGCCCCGAACCATCGGTTCCGAGCTACGCTCACCCGTCTTTGGTACCCTCTCTTTCTCAGCGCCCTCCCCTCTCCTAACAAGAGAGCCAACGCTAGCATGCTTGCATCCATCAACCGACCTCCTACCTCTCCTCCCTGTTCAGCGACCCATCTCACAGAAATCATATTTGTAAATTTTGTCGCCAAAAGTATTTCTGTGGCATTATGTTTTTTACTGTTGCAACTTTAATTGAAATTGGCATGCAGTTAGAGAAGTAATGGACACAAGTATGCTTTGGAGATAATGCTGGTGTCGGAAACAAAAATATAATGGAGTTAGTTTTATCTGTCCATTGTAATCTACTTTGGAATTTTCTCAATGCAGTTAAAGTAGTCTCTTTGCTTGGAAGTACTAATTTGTATATTTTTTCTTTTAACAACTGTTAACTGAAATGTCATTTTGTTACTTAAACTACTTATTCTTACCACTAGCAATATGTTTTGTCCACTGTTCGTTTCTGCATTCGGCACAAGAGTTAATAGTGCCATTCTTCCTTTTATAGGCGTTTCTCACGCGGATAAAGAAAGACCATGGAAGTTTTGACCTGGATTGGCTTAGATGTGTACCGCGGGAAAGCGCAAAGTATGGCTCTATTTTTTTAAACATGCCGCAGTCAATTGAATAACGATTTTGGTTTCTGTTTTATTGGTGCTGAACTGTCAGGAAATAGCTAGATACAGATATTTCCCTAATTGTAGATGTTCAGTTTTCTTGTTGTTATATATATTATAGGTATATCATAGCACTTGTGGAAGGGATATTTCTCTAGATAGAATAGGCAAATCTAATTTGTTCAGTGCAATGTAAAATATGCATGTTCAGTTGAATCATATCACTTATATTTTGATTGTTCCTTTTGCTGGCATTAGAAAATATCTACTCAGTGTAAATGGACTTGGAGCTAAAAGTGTTGACTGCATACGTCTTTTGTCACTGAATCATAAAGCATTCCCAGTAAGTTATATTTTGTTTCTTAAAATAAATCAAATCCATCAAATTGTATGCATTTTAAATCAAACGTGTGCCCCTCTCCACTCTTTTCAGGTTGATGTGAATGTAGCTCGCATAGTCACAAGGCTAGAATGGGTCGAACTCCAATGCTGTGATGAGGAGTTTCATTTGGTTGACTTGTAAGATTTTTCTCACCTGAATATGTAAACATGATCGGTAACTCTGTTCTTATGATTGATTACTGTTCTTATGTCTTCTTTCCTCTGTTGAAGATACCCACTCATGGAAGATGTGCAGAGTTACTTATGGCCAAGATTATGTACTATTGACAAGGAAAAATTGTAAGTACTGATCTTTCAAATATATGAGCATTGTTTTTGTAACTCTTACTAGATCTATCTGATAAATCTTCACAAATAATAGGTATGAACTACACTGTCTCATGATAACTTTCGGAAAGGTATTTGCTATACGCAAACATTGATCAACAAGATTCATGAAAATTTAGCTATAAATGTTTTATTGTGGATGCTTCCATTATGCAGGTAATTTGCACAAAAGTAGATCCAAATTGCAATGCTTGCCCTTTCCGTTCAGGATGCAGGTGGTATAGAAGTAAACGTACCAGGTACTGTCGGATGCTGTAGGGTTATTTACTTGAGCTTATTTTAGCAATACACTAAGATATTGTTTTTATTCTCTGTAGTGAACTCTTATGTGCTATTTAAATTCAGTCATTGAATTAGTCAGTTGTGTGACATAGGTTTTGTGTAGCAAAATGCTATTCTTGTTAAGGGCAATAACTTAAAAGGACTGGAAGCATTGGGAGATGTAAAACCTTTTAAAAGATGCAGTACAAAAACATGAGCAATTTTTGCTGTTGCGTAACATTTGTGATTCTTTTTTGTATTGCTTTGGACTAATTTATAAAACATGGACATTGACATTTGGTTATTATCAGACCACTGCTTCCTCCCGCAGAGGAGCATGTGCATGGACATAGTGAAGGGCAAGCAAGTATGATTACTTCTGAGAGGCTCTTGTTGTCAAATGGTAGCTGCACGCCAAGTCAGCAAGTGTGCCAACTTGAAATCGATGAAAGCAGGACTGCTGGAAGGCAACCCACTAGTAGCTGTGAGCCCATTATTGAGGTGCCACCAAGTCCTGAATATGAATACGAAGCACTTGATGAACAGGGATATCCCAGTGAAGATGATCTTGTTGATATTGAAGATATTATGTCAGGAGTAGGGTACGACGTTGAAATCAATTTGTGTTCAAACAAGCCTATGGGGAGCAACGGCTCTTGGACACCAAGTTGTGGAAAAGGCTTGGCACTGAACGATTCACGCTACACACAGAGAAAATTGAAAAACATAGGACATCTTAGGACGGAGCACCATGCGTACGTAATAACATACTTTCTGGTATACTGAGATTTTTTCCCCTTAGAAATCAGCAGTGGCCCCGCTAAGTTTGCATGATTGCTATTGCAGGTATGTACTCCCAGATGATCATGCTATCTTGGAAGAGGTATGTTGTATGTCATGACGCCTTAAACTTCGTACTTCAATTATGAAGTCTGTCGACATCGACAAATATATTGACTGATTTTCTGTGTCTTCTAGTTTGAAGATAGAATTCCAGAAGATCCATGTCACTATCTCCTGGTTGTTATTCCTTGTCCCGACGACCACATGGTGAAAGGCACAGTTCTGGTGAGTAACCACTTACTCGGAGTGTACTTTACTTTTTTAGACTAGAATATGTAAATGTGATGTAAAAGGTAATAGTACATTCTCAATGAGCAGTTATTAAAAAGTCGAAAAATTAGGCATGTTTGAGCCATGCAACTGTGCTCTGTGCATGGCACAAATGGATACAAGTAGCCAGAGGTTATCTGAATTATACTCAGCTGCTTTGCTGATCTTTTGAGGGGTAATTCGTAGTATATGGCTTGGTTAACTTTTGATGGTAGTAATCAATAGTTATCTAAATTGGAAATAGTTAACCATTGTTCGTTCCATGGTTTTAAAGGCGTCGCCTAGGCGTCGCCTAAGCGACGCTTAAGCGTCCGGGCGTTCCAGGAGGGCAAGGCGTCGGTGTCGCCTTTGTTTTCTGTCCAAGGCGTCCAAAGGCGTCTCCAAGGCGTCCAAAGGCGTCGCCTAGGCGTGAAATCGCCGCCTTGCAAGAATCTGGACGCCTTTGTTCTGTGCGCGGGAAACTTTGGGATGGCAGGAGGGGAAAACAGAAATGGCGGGCTGGGAGGGAAATTGAGGGCCATCTATAGGGGAAAGAGAGGGAAGAGAGAGGGGGGGAGCTCCTCTCACGCGACCTCCCCAACTCTGGCCAGATCTGCTGCTGCTCCTTCATCTGCCGTCCTCCCCAGCTCCGGCCAAGCTTCTGGCGACTCCTCCCACTGGTACATCCCTCTCCTGGAGGGGAAACAATGTACAGCTTCCATGACAGCTTCTCTTGGTGCCTTGGTGGTGTCTGGTGTGTGTATGTGATGCACTTCTTCTTGCCTGCTTTGCCTCTGCTTGCCTCTGCTCATCCTACCTAGCTGATGCTTTGCTTCCAGCAAGGCAGCCTCAAAGGCGTCGCCTTGCAATGCGCCTTGAGCGCCTAGGCGTTGAGGCGCCCCCCCATCGCCTTGGGACGCCTTGGCGCCTTTAAAACCATGGTTCGTTCTGTTTATTTCACAATCTCACCTAATTGATAACTATAAACTCAGATACACCCAACTGTAGACATTTCTAAAAAAACTAAACCTGGAGGTTTGGCAAGTTAAAATTATTGAGTTTCTTCCCTTCCCTACTCCAACTATCTCATACAAAAGCTCTTAAGCAGAGGAAATCCGGGCAAGAGGTGTCCCAAAAGTGGGCTATAATTTATGTATTTTGAAATCGTGCCAATCGTGTTGGCTGTAATAACATATTGAGCCCCATTTTATGGGCCAAAAGTTTTCTTAGAGATGCAGATATTACAATATGATTAGATTTGTTCTGTCCCTATTCTTATTTGGTGCATACATCTACGAGCAGATACCCTGTCGAACAGCGTCCGAAGGGAACTTTCCATTGAATGGTACCTACTTTCAGGAACATGAGGTATGCAGCCTCGACTTGTTTTTGCGCTGTTACATTCTGATAATTCTTGATTGGCTAGAGACTAACTTGTGAAATGAACCTTTTATAGGTATTTGCAGATCATGCATCTAGTTGTTTCCCAATTACCATCCCTAGAGAGTGTATCTGGGAGCTGGAGAGACGCATTGTATATTTTGGTTCATCAATACACTCCATCACAAAAGGTAGCATATCATTGAAATATTAACCTGTGAAATAGTAGCTAGTTACTGTTGAGTGATACTAACTGGCATACACTTGTTAATCTCAGGTCAACCAAGACAAGACATTGAAGACTGCTTCAAGAGAGGTAAGTATTTTTCGACCTTTGCATTTTTTATGCATGTTGGAGAAGAAAAAAGCGCTACCAGTTTTCGTATCTCTTTTTCGCTTGTTTGTTATCGATGCTAGCATGGGACCATTGTGAGGAAAAAAAGAAGGATATTTATCGAAATTTCAGGAGACGATATGTGATGCTTTTCTCGTGTGGGTTTCACAGGACATGTATGTGTAAGAGGATTCGATCGGCAGACAAGATACCCGAGGCGGTTATGCACCACGTTGCATTCCATCGCCGGCGAGAAGAAAGAGAGCAGCAGTGAACAGAAAGAAAGCGCCTCGAGCAAATGATGTGTTGACATGTAGATGTGTACATACATATTGTAGCTGGAGCAACTCTGATCTAGTCTAGTTGCCTGATGATCTGTTGGTATAGGCTAGTTAGAAGATGTTGAGCTGAATGGAACTCTTAGGCAACGGCAGGAGTAATAATGGTTCTTTTTTTTACAGGCTTCTTTTTTTTCGAGGAAGTTTTTACAGGCTCCTTTGTATCTTTTAGATATTGTAAGAACGGAACTGCCTCACATACGACAATTTGGTGTCCGATTCATGTGCGAGGCGATTTGCACAAAAATAACCCAAAAGTGAAAGAAAAGCATAGACTGACCCTCCGGCGAAACTATTTCACTCACCTAACCCTTTTGTGTGGCGCCCCTCCCATGGGCGCCACACATGCTCATGTGGTGCCCCTGCTGCCTGCGCCACACACCCATCCAACGTGGCCCGGCGACGCTGAGCTGGTGATCCCGCTCCGATGTGGCAGCAAGTGTGGCGCCGCTCACGCCGGCGCCACACTTTGAAGCACAAAGACCTCAACGCGGGTGATCAAGAGTTTCTTCATAGACACCTCATATTTAACTCAAAGTGGGCAAGAGCTTATGATGAGGATGGGAGGAGATATGGCCAAATGACAAGCAACATGGCCGAGTGCTTCAACAATGTGTTGAAGGGTGTCCGTGCATTGCCCGTGACGGCAATCATTCAATACACATTCGAGAAGTTGAATGTCTATTTCCAGAACTACACCGATGAAACGGAAAAGGAAATTGCAAGGAATTGCGAGTTCCCAACGAAGGTTGAAGAGTTCATGGAATTTCAGGCGAGGAAGGCGGACTCCCAAACGGCTACATGTTATGATAATGTTGACTGGGTTTACCAAGTGAATGAGCCGGGAGGCACCACACAAGGTGGTGTCCAACACGGAGGCCGGGCTTTTCGTGTGTCCCTAAAGACATGTGAATGCACATGTAGGAGGCCCTCTTTGCTTCATTTGGCTTGCTCCCACTTGTTAACAGCGGCACGCACTAGACGTGTCGACTACAATAACCCGCTCACCGTTCGGGAGTCCGAGTTCTCAATCGAAGCCACAAAGAGGACATGGGCTCCAAGGTTTCGACCTTACTTGGACCAATCACAATGGCCGGAGTATCATGGAGTGCAAGTTTGGCCAGATCCGGAATGGAAGGTTGTGAAACGTGGAAGAAGAAAGACAAAGAGGTATCACGGAGATATGGATAGATGGGGTCATTCGGGAAACAAGTTATTCCAAGAATCTCGCGAGCCAACTAATTGTGGATCATGCAATAGTAAGGGCCACAATAAAAGGAAGTGCACATCCGGCAAAAAACCAAAGGGTAATGATGCTACCACAAGTCAAGCATCAAGTAGCCAACAAGCTTCAAATCAACCTCGAAGCCAACAAACCCCAAGCCAACAAACCCCAAGCCAAGAAGCTCGAAGCACACAAGCCCCACGGCAACAAGCTCCAAGCGCACAAGCCCCCACGGCAACAAGCTCCAACCCAACAAGCTCCAACTCAACAAGCTCCAAGGCAACAAGCCCCACGGAAACAAGCTCCAACGCAACAAGCTCCAACTCAACAAGCTCCAAGGCAACAAGCCGCAAGGCATGAACCACAATGGCGACAAGCTCCAAGGCAACCAAGGATTCATGTAGGGCTTAGTAGAGGTCGGCATGGTGGCCGTCGGGGTACTAGTATGCTACGATACCTAGCGGGGCCTTATCCGTATGTGTCTCCAAGTTACTAGTTGCATTGTACTTTATATTTTCCTATTCCATGACTAACTTTGGTTTTCTCAATTTTGTTTTCAGGTATGGCAACCCAACCCAACAAGGGGAAGGGGGCGTGGGAGGGCAATGAGAAGGAGGAGTCGGTTTGGGAGGAGGCGGTAAGGATGGTGCGGAAGAGGGAGAAGGAAGAACTTGAGAGGAAGAAGAAGGAGGAGGAAGACAACAAGATGGCCGAGCGTGCCCGTATGCAAAGGGAGTATCAGCAATACATGTGGCGCGAGAAGAAGAGGCATGAGAAGATCAAGGCTGAACGGGACCGCGTGGCACGGGAAAAATTCCTGAGGAGCTGCCAACTTGCTCAAATAGCGAGGGAGAGGGAAAATAGGATGCACCTAGAGGAGGTGGCTAAGGAGGCTGAGCGCATAAAAGAGAAAAGAGCTCAAGCGGAAGCTTCAAAGATGGAGGAGCGCCACCATTTCTTCGACTCGGTCGTTCAGTTGGCTCGTGACATAAGGGAGAAGGAAGAATTGGCTGAAGAATCTAAGAAGAAGAAGGCGAGGGGGGAGGGAGCCTTTGCCACGCAGTGATGTCCCTTTGGCTATGTTCTTGTTGTCGAACCTTTATGTTGTCGAACTATGATGTTTTGTGAACCTTCATCTTCTCGAACCTTCATGTCGTTGAACCTTATTGTAATTGAAACCTTGATGTCGTCGAACCTTATTTGTCGTTTGAACCATTATGCTGTGTTACATATTCAATGCAATGTTGTACTCAAAACTGTTTGAATATGGCAGGATTTTTCATGGGTTGAACACAAGTCAATGTGTGGCGCCCTCCACACTGGCGCCACAGTGCACAGTGTGGCGCCCGCGACATCGGCGCCACACATGCCAACATATATCAACTTTTGCGTCGAAAACATCCAGGGGCTCCGAACGATTAGTCCTTAGCCGTTTTGGCGAGGCTCTTTGTGTGGCGCCCGTGCCGTTGGCGCCACACATGCCAGTGTGGCGCCCGTGGCATCGGCGCCACACATAGAGGCTCGACAAAACGGCTAAGTCCCAGACGATTTGTCTTACAGTATGTTTTGGGCAATTACATATCGATGTGTGGCGCCGATGGGAGGGGCGCCACATTGTGCAGTGTGGCGCCGGTGGGAAGGGCGCCACACATTGACTTGTGTTAAAACCATGAAAAATCCTGCCATATTCCAACAAAACTGCCATCATGTCAAAAGCTATGTCATACACACATCATATCAACATCAATT
Organism: Lolium rigidum; assembly: GCF_022539505.1. Taxonomy (NCBI): domain Eukaryota; kingdom Viridiplantae; phylum Streptophyta; class Magnoliopsida; order Poales; family Poaceae; genus Lolium; species Lolium rigidum. The sequence continues at coordinate 287,151,612 of NC_061509.1, read as the reverse complement.
TCGTACACACATCATAGACATAACATCATCATACCTAACATCGTAGCACATAGTTTCATACAATTTAAGATAGAATTCAAACAACACGAAGCAACGAAGATAGAGTTCACAACACGCATAAGTTCTAACTATCAGTGTCCGACCCGGATTCGCCGGTGTGGTAGTGCACGCGGCAGGCTGTGTCGTCGAACACCTTGACGATCATCTCACCGTCCCCCTCGTACAGGAAGGTGAGCTGGCAGCCGGGCTCGAGGTCGAGGTCACGGGCGAACTTGTCCCACCCCGTGTGCAGGTACATCTTGCCCTGCCCGTCGAACAGGACCTCCACGGGCCAGCGGCAGAAGTTGCAGCTAGCCTCCCGTAGCTGCAACTGCGCCGGCTCGACGCCATCGACGAACTCGGCGAACTTGTCCGGTAGCCGCTTGATGCCGAGTGGGTCGTCGTCGATGCGGAGGAGGAACTCGAAGCAGCGTTCCTCATGCGAAGACGAGGAGGGTGCAGGTGACGGTGACCGTTGGGCCGTTGCTGCTCCACCGCGGCGGCCCCTTCCCCGGCCCCGGGGGCGCCCAGGGCCGCGGCCTCGACCGCCTCGCCGGCCACCGGGACCGGCCATCCTACATGTTTGAACCATATTATGACCCATTCCACTAACACATATGAGTTACTCCATCACAAATACTAGGCATACATGTGGGTTCATACACATACATACATAGGGTTCATACACAAACATGTGAAATTTCATATCTAGGTTTCAACAAATCTATGGTTCAAACACATGCATACATGAGGCTACCATCTCCAACACAAACACTACAATATAGAGTGCACAAAAAAATTCCATGTCTAGGGTTCATGTCCAAATCTAGCCTAATCTATCAAATTAGTGGATGAATGGAGAAGATTCGAAGGAGATTACCTTGACAAATGGATGGGAAACGATCTCCACGGACAGATCTGACGATTTGGTGGTGGATTTGGTGGGGGGAAAGGGAGGAGAGAGAGAACCGGGCGCCACAGGGGAGAGAAGAAGAGAGGAGAAAGAAAGAAAGAAGAAGGGTCGGGCTGGGCGGGCGCGCGCGGCCGAAACTTAAGTGGATGTGTGGCGCCCTTGCCACGGGCGCCACACTTGCTGCCACGTCGGAGCGGGATCACCAGCTCAGCGTCGCCGGGCCACGTCGGATGGGTGTGTGGCGCCGGCAGCAGGGACGCCACATGAGCATGTGTGGCGCCCATGGGAGGGGCGCTACACAAAAGGGTTAGATGAGTGAAATAGTTTCGCCGGAGGATCAGTCTGTGCTTTTCTTTCACTTTTGGATTATTTTTGTGCAAATCGCCCATGTGCGATGGACTATCTTACCGCTTGGTGTTGCTCTGCTTCCACCCACAGACGGTTTATGCTTTCTCGTATGTCAGGAAAGTGAAGTTGAAGCTGTTTATCTTCATATTTTTTTGCACGGTGCAGTAGATCTGACCATGAGCATGATAAGCATTTCTTCTAGCTGGGCCTCACATACCACAATATATTGACCGATTTCTAGTTTGAAGATAGAATTGCAGAAGATCCATGTCACTATCTCCTGGTTGTTATTCCTTGTCCCGATGACCACATGATGAAGGCCGGCCATAGTGGGTAGTATCATGTATATGATACTTTTCTATGATACTAGATCCATAATGCATAATATCATAGTTTTGCTATATTAATTGATTTGTAGAATCCTAATATAAATTTGTGTACAAGATTTATTTGATACTAACTTTTCTCGTGATGTGCGCTATGATACAGTATCTACCTATGAGGCTGGTCATAGTGGTCAGTATCATGTAGTAGTATCATGCATATGATACTTGTAAATGATACTATCTCTATATTGGTTAGTATCATGAAGTAGTATCATAGTCATGCTATATTTATTGCTTTTTAGAATCTCAATGCAAATTTGTGCACAAGATTTGTTTGGCATTACCTTTTCTCGTGACATGCGCTATGATACAGTATCTACCTATGTTACTCTAATCTCCTCTCTCCTCCTTAATTAGCTGCCACATCAGCATTTTTGTGGGACCAATATGCATGATACTAGCTATGATACTAGCACTATGGCTAGCCTGATACTCTAAGATTGGTCGTATAGTGGGAGTAATAGCTAGTAACATCACGTACTCCAAGGTATTTTGGTGACATGGCATAACAATAAATGAAGAAAGAGAGCGAGGTGGTAACTACATATGTTATCGTAACATCACACATCTCATGACAAAATGAGTACGTCACGTTGGTATAAACAGTGCATCAATTATTAGCTTGATGGAATCCATTAATTCAGACATGGCGGCTATTGGCCATTTCGCATCTGAGATTTCTGTCATACGACTAGGGACATGCATGAGTGAGATCAGCACTAGTACGCCGCATGCATTAATCTGACGCATGCATGCATCGGTCGATCATCAATCAACCGATCACTCGTAAGTCGTAACACGTAGACGACGGCGCAAGATGGAGCTAAGCACGTCGCATCCGGTCAAATCCGTCTCACGATTACTTACTGCCAAGGACAGCGCACGTCAAGGTAGCAATTACTTACGTGCATGCATGCGATTGCGAGGTGCGCGCAGGAGTACTATACTAGGTTTGCTGGAGCGAGGGTTAATGCACGAGTGGCAATGTTTCTGTGGACACGATCCTCGCGCATGCGTAGAGACGGACTGGTATTTTAAGAGGGTTACACTTTACGTAGGTGGCTCTCTTTTATATTAGTGCACGACAGGATTACATGTAGCGCATTCAAAATTTTGCTTTAGTACGGAAATTCAATTCGGCTTCCGGATGCGTATGCACCCTCTACCAAAAAATTATATTTCGAAATGTCGAAAAAATTTAATAAATTTTTTTACATGTACTTCTTCATAATATATATTCGTTTGTCAAGTTTCACGAAAAACCAATATTTTGTGTGGTCTATATAAAAAAGAGAAAACTTATCTTGTGAAAACCATTATTTTTAGCACCGAGTTTTATCTTTTTTACACACGTCACATGATAAGTCGATTTTTTATGAAACAACTTTGTAAGCGTGTAGCACGAGAAAATTTATATGCGAATTTTTAGTTTTAATTTTTTTGAAATTCAAAATATGTGTAAGATGCATTTCAAAATAGAGGGAGCATATGCTCTCATGTTCCAAAACACCACTCCCGCTTTAGTACCACTACTTTTTCTTCAAAGAGTACCGTGTAGATGTATCCCTAGTCCCTACAGCTTGGGTGACCCCATCCCGCCCCATGCGTGACACACACGGTCTCAGAAATATTTTTTTTAACAGGGAACGGTCCCAAAGGACCGAGCGCTTCATTAATCCCAGCAGTGGAGTTACATCTTACACATAAGGCCCCAAGAAAGAAAAGAATTACAACAAGACCCTTGCAATTTGCACTACAGACCTCAGATGAAAATTTGGAAAAGCGATCAGGTCCTGCTCCTAATCCACCGCGATGCATCTTAGCACAGCCAACCTCACCGTCGCCGGGGACGAGACCACTTGGGATCGGGAGGCGGGAGCAAACTGCGCTGAAGCCATAGGGCCTCCAAAGTGGCATAGTGATACGTCTCAAACGTATCTATAATTTCTTATGTTCCATGCTAGTTTTATGACAATACTCACATGTTTTATATACACTTTATATCATTTTGATGCATTTTCCGGCACTAACCTATTAACAAGATGCCGAAGCGCCAATTCCTGTTTTCTGCTGTTTTTGGTTTCAGAAATCCTACACGGGAAATATTCTCGGAATTGGACGAAACAAAATCCCAGGATCTTATTTTCCACGGAGCTTTCCAGAAGACCGAAGGAGATACGAAGTGGGGCCACGAGGTGGCGACACCACAAGGCGGCGCGGCCAAGGAGGGGCCTGCGCCGCCCTATGGTGTGGGCCCCTCGAGTGCCCCCCGACTCTGCCCTTCTGCCTACTTATACTCTCCATCGTGAAAACCCTATTACCGAGAGCCACGATACGAGAAAAGTTCCACAGACGCCGCCGCCGCCAATCCCATCTCGGGGGATTCAGGAGATCGCCTCCGGCACCCTGCCGGAGAGGGGAATCATCACCCGGAGGACTCTACATCACCATGATCGCCTCCGGACTGATGTGTGAGTAGTTCATCCTTGGACTATGGGTCCATAGCGGTAGCTAGATGGTTGTCTTCTCCTCTTGTGCTATCATGTTAGATCTTGTGAGCTGCCTATCATGATCAAGATCATCTATTTGTAATGCTATATGTTGTGTTTGTTGGGATCCGATGAATATGGAATACTATGTCAAGTTGATTATCAATCTATCATATATGTGTTGTTTATGATCTTGCATGCTCTCCGTTGCTAGTAGAGGCTCTGGCCAAGTTGATACTTGTGACTCCAAGAGGGAGTATTTATGCTCGATAGTGGGTTCATGCCTCCATTGAATGCAGGACGAGTGACGAGAAAGTTCTAAGGTTGTGGATGTCTTGTTGCCACTAGGGATAAAACATCAATGCTTTGTCTAAGGATATTTGTGTTGATTACATTACGCAACATACTTAATGCAATTGTCTGTTGTTTGCAACTTAATACTGGAAGGGGTGCGGATGCTAACCCGAAGGTGGACTTTTTAGGCATAGATGCATGCTGGATGGCGGTCTATGTTATTTGTCGTAATGCCCTAAGTAAATCTCATATTAGTCATCATGATAAGTATGTGCATTGTTATGCTCTCTCTATTTGTCAATTGCCCAGCTGTAATTTGTTCACCCGACATGTTATTTCTTATTGGAGAGACACCACTAGTGAACTGTGGACCCCGGTCCATTTTTTTACATCTGAATACAATCTACTGCTATCATTGTTCTCTACTGTTCTTTGCAAACAAACATCATTCTCCACACCATACGTTTAATCCTTTGTTTACAGCAAGCCGGTGAGATTGACAACCTCACTGTTAAGTTGGGGCAAAGTATTTTGATTGTGTTGTGCAGGTTCCACGTTGGCGCCGGAATCCCTAGTGTTGCGCCGCACTACACTCCTCCACCAACAACCTTCACTTGGCCTTTATCTCCTACTGGTTCGATAACCTTGGTTTCTTACTGAGGGAAAACTTGCTGCTGTGCGCATCACACCTTCCTCTTGGGGTTCCCAACGGACGTGTGCTTTACGCGTCATCAAGCTCTTTTTCTGGCGCCGTTGCCGGGGAGATCAAGACACGCTGCAAGGAGAGTATCCCACATCCAATCTCTTTACTTTGTTATTGTATTGCTTTACTTTACTTTATTTTCTGCTTTGTTTGTTTTCTTTATATCAAAAACACAAAAAAATTAGTTACTTGTTTTATCTATTTAGTTTGCTTTACTTATTTTTATTGCTGTTAAAATGAATACTCCTGAGAACACCAAGTTGTGTGACTTTACTAGCACAAATAATAATGATTTCATATGCACAGCTATTGCTCCACCTGCTACTACAGCAGAATTTTATGAAATTAAACCTGCTTTACTAAATCTTGTTATGAGAGAGCAATTTTCTGGTGTTAGTACTGATGATGTTGCTGCCCATCTTAATAATTTTGTTGAACTTTGTGAAATGCAAAAGTATAAGGATGTAGATGGTGACATTATAAAACTGAAATTGTTTCCTTTCTCCTTAAGAGGAAGAGCTAAAGATTGGTTGCTATCTTTGCCTAAGAATAGTATTGAATCATGGACTAAATGTAAAGATGCTTTCATTGGTAGATATTATCCTCCTGCTAAAATTATATCTTTGAGAAGTAGCATAATGAATTTTAAGCAATTGGATAATGAGCATGTTGCCCAAGCATGGGAAAGAATGAAATCTTTGATAAAGAATTTCCCTACCCATGGACTGACTACTTGGATGATCATCCAAACCTTTTATGCAGGACTGGATTTTTTCTTCGAGGAACCTATTGGATTCAGCTGCTGGAGGTACTTTTATGTCCATTACCTTGGGCGCCTCAACAAAGCTTCTTGGTGATATGATGATCAACTACTCTGAATGGCACACTGAAAGGACTCCACAAGGTAAGAAGGTAAATTATGTTGAAGAAACCTCCTCCTTGAGTGATAAGATTGATGTTATTATGTCTATGCTTGTTAATGGTAGATCTAATGTTGATCCTAATAATATTCCTTTATTCATTGGTTGCTCAAGAAGAGCATGTTGATGTGAACTTCATTAAAAATAGTAATTTCAACAACAATGCTTATAGGAATAATTTTGGTAACAACTATAGGCCATATCCTTCTAATAATAGTAATGGTTATGGTAATTCTTACAACAATAATAGGAATGTACCCTCTGGTCTTGAAGTCATTCTTAAAGAATTTATTAGTACACACACTGCTTTTAACAAATCTGTTGAAGAAAAGCTTGGTAAAATTGATGTTCTTACTTCTAAGGTTGATAGTCTTGCTGCTGATGTTGATCTTTTGAAATTGAAAGTTATGCCTAATGAAACTAAAGATATTAAGTCATTTGCTACAGCAAACACAATCCAAGTTCGAATTAATGAAAATATTATATTGATGGCTGAATTGCATGCTAGGTGGGAAAGAGAAGAAAAACTAGCTAACAAGAATAATGTAGCTAAAGTTTGGACTATTACCACCACTAGTAATGTTGATGCTTCACATGTTGCTAAACCTCCTACTATCAATGGTAAAATAATTGGTGTTGGCAATGTTTCTACTCCTAATGGAAAGCGTGCAAAACTACTTGAAACTGCTAAAACTGCTGAAACTGTTTGTGATAAAACTGCTGAAATTTTTCAGAATATTGGGGACAATGATCCCATTGCTTTAGATCATAATGGTTTAGATTTTGATGATTGTCATATCTCTGATTACATTACGCACCATACTTAATGCAATTGTCTGTTGTTTGCAACTTAATACTGGAAGGGGTTCGGATGATAACCTGAAGGTGGACTTTTTAGGCATAGATGCATGCTGGATAGCGGTCTATGTACTTTGTCGTAATGCCCAATTGAATTTCACACTACTCATCATGATATTTATGTGCATTGTCATGCCCTCTCTATTTCTCAATTGCCCAACTGTAATTTGTTCACCCAACATGCTATTTCTTATCGGAGAGACACCACTAGTGAACTGTGGACCCCGGTCCATTCTTTTACATCGAATACAATCTACTGCAAACATTGTTCTTTACCGTTCTTCGCATACAAACATCATTTTCCACACTATACATCTAATCCTTTGTTACAGCAAGCCGGTGAGATTGACAACCTCACTGTTAAGTTGGGGCAAAGTACTTGGATTGTGTTGTGCAGGTTCCACGTTGGCGCCGGAATCCCTGGTGTTGCGCCGCACTACATTCCGCCACCATCAACCTTCAACGTGCTTCTTGGCTCCTACTGGTTCGATAACCTTGGTTTCTTACCGAGGGAAAACTTGCTGCTGTACGCATCACACCTTCCTCTTGGGGTTCCCAACGGACGTGTGTCTACACGCCATCAAGCATATTTTCTGGCGCCGTTGCCGGGGAGATCAAGACACGCTGCAAGGGGAGTCTCCCACTTCCAATATCTTTACTTTGTTTTTGTCTTGCTTTACTTTATTTTATTTACTGATTTGTTTTCTTTCTTATATCAAAATTCAAAAAAATTAGTTGCTAACGTTACTTTATTTACTATCTTGTTTGCGTTCTCCATATTAAAAACACAAAAAAAATTAGTTACTTGCATTTACTTTATCTAGTTTGCTTTATTTACTACTGCTAAAATGGATACTCCTGAAAATACTAAGTTGTGTGACTTCACTAGCACAAATAATAATGATTTCTTATGCACACCTATTGCTCCACCTGCTACTACAACAGAATTCTTTGAAATTAAACCTGCTTTACTGAATCTTGTTATGAGAGAGCAATTTTCTGGTGTTAGTTCTGATGATGCTGCTGCCCATCTTAATAATTTTGTTGAACTTTGTGAAATGCAAAAGTATAAGGATGTAGATGGTGACATTATAAAATTAAAATTGTTCCCTTTCTCCTTAAGAGGAAGAGCTAAAGATTGGTTGCTATCTTTGCCTAGGAATAGTATTGATTCATGGACTAAATGTAAGGATGCTTTCATTGGTAGATATTATCCTCCTGCTAAAATTATATCTTTGAGAAGTAGCATAATGAATTTTAAGCAATTGGATAATGAGCATGTTGCTCAAGCATGGGAAAGAATGAAATCTTTGGTTAAAAATTGCCCTATCCATGGATCGACTACTTGGATGATCATCCAAACCTTTTATGCAGGATTGAATTTTTCTTCACGGAACCTATTGGATTCAGCTGCTGGAGGTACTTTTATGTCCATCACTCTAGGCGCCGCAACAAAGCTTCTTGATGATATGATGATTAATTACTCTGAATGGCACACGGAAAGAGCTCCACAAGGTAAGAAGGTAAATTCTGTTGAAGAAACCTCTTCCTTGAGTGATAAGATTGATGCTATAATGTCTATGCTTGTGAATGGTAGATCTAATGTTGATCCTAATAATGTTCCGTTAGCTTCATTGGTTGCCCAAGAATAACATGTTGATGTGAACTTCATTAAAAATAATAATTTCAACAACAATGCTTATCGGAATAATTCTAGTAACAACTATAGGCCATATCCTTCTCATAATAGTAATGGTTATGGTAATTCTTATGGGAATTCTTACAACAATAATAGGAATGTACCCTCTGGTCTTGAAGCCATGCTTAAAGAATTTATTAGTACACAAACCGCTTTTAATAAATCTGTTGAAGAAAAGCTTGGTAAAATTGATATTCTTGCTTCTAAGGTTGATAGTCTTGCCGCTGATGTTGATCTTTTGAAATCGAAAGTTATGCCCAATGAAGATAAAGATATTAAGTCATTTGCTACAGCAAACGCCATCCAAGTTCGAATTAATGAAAATATTAGATTGATGGCTGAATTGCGTGCTAGGTGGGAAAAAGAAGAAACTGTTAAAGAGAATAATGTAGCTAAAGTTTGGACTATTACCACAACTATCAATGATAATGCTTCACATGTTGCTACACCTCCTACTATCAATGGTAAAATAATTGGTGTTAGCAATGTCTCTACTCCTAATGCAAAGTGTGCAAAACGCACTGAAAGCTGCTAAAGCTAGCTGAAACCGCTTTCGTGATAAAACTGCTGAAATTTTTCAAAATATTGGGGACAATGATCCCATTGCTTTAGATCATAATGGTTTAGATTTTGATGATTGTCACATCTATGAAGTTATAAAGTTCTTACAAAAACTTGCCAAAAGTTCTAATGCTAGTGCTATAAATTTGGCCTTTACAAAACATATTACAAATGCTCTCATAAAAGCTAGAGAAGAGAAACTAAAACTTGAAACTTCTATTCCTAGGAAGTTGGAAGATGGTTGGGAGCCCATCATTAAGATGAGGGTTAATGATTTTGATTGTAATGCTTTATGTGATCTTGGTGCAAGTATCTCTGTTATCCCTAAGAAACTCTATGATATGCTTGACTTGCCACAATTGAAAAATTGTTATTTGGAAGTTAATCTTGCTGATAATTCTATAAAGAAACCTTTGGGGAGGATTGATAATGTTCACATTACGGTTAACAATAACCTTGTCCCTGTTGATTTTGTTGTCTTGGATATTGAATGCAATGCATCTTGTCCCATTATTTTGGGAAGACCTTTTCTTCGAACTGTTGGTGCTATTATTGATATGAAGGAAGGGAATATTAAGTATAAATTTCCTCTTAAGAAAGGTATGGAACACTTCCCTAGAAAGAGAATGAGGTTACCTTTTGATTCTATTATTAGAACCAATTATGATGTTGATGCTTCATCTCTTGATAATACTTGAGTTACATTTTCTGCGCCTAGCTGAAAGGCGTTAAAGAAAAGCGCTTATGGGAGACAACCCATTATTTTACTACAGCAATTTTTGTTTTATATTTGTGTCTTGGAAGTTGTTACTACTGTAGCAACCTCTCCTTATCTTTATTTTATTGCATTGTTGTGCCAAGTAAAGTCTTTGATAGTAAGGTTGATACTAGATTTGGATTTCTGCGCAGAAACAGATTTCTTGCTGTCAAGAATTTGAGTAGATCTCTCTGTAGGTAACTGAGAAACATCTGCGAAAAATCATGAGTAATGCTCAGATATGTACGCAACTTTCATTCAATTTGAGCTTCTTCATCTGAGCATGTTAAGTGCCTCGAAAAAATTCGTCTTTACGGACTGTTCTGTTTTGACAGATTCTGCCTTTTATTTCACATTGCCTCTTTTGCTATGTTGAATGGATTTCTTTGTTCCATTAACTTTCAGTAGCTTTGGGAAATGTCCAGAAGTGTTAAGAATGATTGTGTTACCTATGAACATGTGAATTTTTGATTATGCACTAACCCTCTAATGAGTTTGTTTTGAGTTTGGTGTGGAGGAAGTTTTCAAGGATCAAGAGAGGAGGATGATACAATATGATCAAGAAGGGTGAAAAGTCTAACCTTGGGGATGCCCCCGTGGTTCATCCCTTCATATTTCAAGAAGACTCAAGCATCTAAGCTTGGGGATGCCCAAGGCATCCCCTTCTTCATCGACAACTTATCGAGTCACCTCTAGTGAAACTATATTTTTATTCCGTCACATCTTATGTGCTTTACTTGGAGCGTCTGTATGTTTTTATTTTTGTTTTTGTTTGAATAAAATCGGATCCTAGCATTCCTTGTGTGGGAGACAGACACGCTCCGCTTGTTCATATGAACACTGGTGGTCTTAGCTTTACTTTTAATGTTCATGGCGAAGGTTGAAACTGCTTCGTTCATTGCTATTTGGTTGGAAACTGTCAACACCCGGATTTTTAAGTCCAGATGCCTATTATGCCATTCCTCGCAATCCCAGGAATATTGTTTTTGCGAGACATAATAGATTGATATCACAACACATCATTCATTACATACTAATATCGTCTTACAAATAAAGGATCACATGATCCAGTCTCATTACAACATAGGGGATCTAGAGATCCAAATACAAATCACATAGCGGAAGCGTAGTAGTAACGGTCGTGGTCCATTTATTCCAAGGCAACTGTTGACGTCAGGAGTGATCCTAGTTGTCGTAGACGTCCTGCTGTCCTTCTTCTGGGTTCTGGTACTCCTCTTCATAGTCTGGCCATTTGAATAGCCAGGGACACAGCCATGAGTACTTTAAAGTACTCGCAAACTAATACTAATGTAAATACTATCAACTATAGTAAGGGGGTTCTAAGCTCTAGTTTCATTTGCATAAAGCCAGTTTTGTTTCATAAACACTTTAGTAAACAAAAACTCTTCATTGTACTAACTTAACTCAAGTGGGAACATTAGTGTCATTCCCACAACTCAGTTGTGATTCAAAGTCACAGTCACCTTTCAATTCAAAATCACCAATCACCATTCATGTTTTTAGAAAAAATTCTGATGACGGAACAGTATGGCCTTTCCAACTGTCCATAACCGTGGACGCGGCTATTCGAATAGGTTTAACTCTGCAGAGGTTGTACACTTGTGCCACAACAATTGCAATAGTTCGTCGGGGTAGCGGCCCCGATTTATCGGACGCGATACGCGAACTACCAATCCTAACCTTTCATTTACATACTCGAGTATAGGCACCTCTCCCCATGAGCTTGGCCTCCCGGTGAAGACGGACGGTTAGCTCAGGAACTGCACAGGGCTTGGGCCGGACATTCACCTCATTTCACGTCATTTCACATTCAAAGGAGGCAGCCTCGGCATAACCCCTATGACGCTTGTTCAGAGGGAACCCATACTAAAATACATAAGTTTCCAGCTAAGCCTTACCCAGATTCAGGTATTGTGGGGGTACTTGTAAAATTGGAATGGTATCGCATCCGAACCCAACCATCAGATTTTGGTAAGTTTCACCAAATCATTCACAAGTCACATTCACCTTCAAAAGCTTTCAATAGAAGGACTTTTCATTCCAAGGTTTTCAAAGTCATTTCAAATCACCAGTTCCCAACTAGAGTAGTCACTTTTAATCTTTAGCACTAGCAACTAGTTATGAGGGGTGCTAAGTAGTTTGCCTTGCTTCTAGGCTAAGTGTGATACTCTTGAACTACTCCATAACTGAACCCAAGAATCATGAATCAAAAGTATCTTTGATAAATAAAATACAAGAAAACTTGTAAAGTAAAAACTTGGGATAGGATCATAAAGTAAAATGTAATGGTGCCTTGCTCTTGTAGAGCTTTGCACAAATCTAACTTGCATTGGTAATAGCTTGCAAACAAAAATAGCTTGCATTAGTCTAGCTTGCCTTGATAGGTGAGATTATCAAAGTTTTCTTGCTCTTCCTCTTGGTAGAATACCTCCTCCTCTTGATAGTCTCCGGTACTAGCGGCTATAAACGAATACGAGGATACAATCACCAAACAATACTTAAGTACTCTTAATTAACCTTAGTGGCTCACACAAATGATCTAACATCACTACTTAACATTAATTCACAAATTATGCAAGGGTTTCCTTATTTAGTATTAGGAAAATAATTTCCTCTCATTGAAAATGGAGTTAGGGTTTCTCTTTAATTTGTGAGAAATAATTTCCTCTCATTGAATCTTCTTAAGATTTAATCTTCTCAAACAACAAGGTATGATCACATGTTGACTAAGGTCAACATTTCCTACTTATCATTTGAGAAAAGTAATTTAAATGAGATTAGTCATCTCATGTGATTTAAATAACCCTTGTAAATTTGGATACTATTTTGATTTAAATTTCACAAGTAAGCAAGTATGGACCTATGCAGTAGAGGTCATCCCATTACTTCATATCACTTGAGGAAAATGATTTAAATGAGGTGCTACACCTCATAGATTTTAAACCCTAAAATTTGAAATGGTTTAAATGGGCTAGTATTGACTACATAGCCAATATTTTGTTTCTAGCCCATGATAATGTACATAACATATGCTATATTTTTACATAGTAAATTAGAGTTTGTTAAAAGTGAAAAATTGCAATTGGATTCATTTCAAAATTCAAAATGGTTGATTTTTAAGATTTATTTGAATACTGAAAAGTCTCTGTTTTGTTCTTTTTGCTATTCAAATTCTACATAATATATGGGGTTGAGACCAGTGGGATTAGTTAGCAAATTTCATAAGCTTTCTATAGAAATTTGAATCACCAGATTTAGATTTGTAAATTTGAAACTATTCAAATTATAGCAAGGGTCCAGTATTGAAAATTCTCTGAAACGAATTAATTTGAAAAAGGAGAAATGGGCTTAGGCGGGAAAACTAATGGGCCGCAACGATTTGAAACAGAGAAACTAGCCCAACAATGACGCGGGCCTACTGACAAATGGTCCCACGCGTCAGCGACAGTTAAACGCCGAAGCGGTACCTGGCAACGTGCGTCGTTGGATTAGAAGCGAGATCAATGGTTGGCAGTCGTCGTCGTCGATGGAGGGAAGACCTTGTTGGAGCGGCGGCGGTAGGGGGTCGACGGCGTGATGGAGCTCCGGCGAGGTGCGGCGCGGACGCTAGACGGGGTTGTCGACAATGAGGAGTTGAATGGTGGTCGCGGCGTCGCTTGGGGTGGCCTAAATCGAAGGGTTGTTCTGTGGCGGACTCCGGCGATCGACGTCTCGATTGGAGCTCTCTACGGCGTAATCGGGGTGGCGAAGAGGTTGAGGAGGTCGAGGAGAAGGAGGGGAGGCCAATGGTGTGGAGAATGCCTCAAGGGGGTGCCTCTATTTATAGCTGCGCGTGTGTGCTGTGGGTGCCCGTGGAGGTCGACGTCGACGAGGGCGCTCCAGGGCGCGAAGGGGCAAGCTAGGGGGCGCGCTAGGTGGCTGCGATCATGGCGAGGACGATGCGCGTGAAGGGTCAGCGAGGGGAGGACGATGGCATGCTGGAGTCGTTCGAGTGCTCGCAGTACGGGCGCGGCAGAAGTTTGATAATGGCGACGGCGACGGGTCCTCCGCTGGCTAGTGAGCATGTCTAGCAGGTAGATGTAGGGGTGGTGAGCATGCGTGCAAAAGGGAGAGAGGGAGAGGAGGTCGAGCGAGTCCAGGCGAGGAGGTGCACTGGCGGGTCCAGTGTCATGCCAGGGCGCGCTCACCGCGTGCCTGGCACGTTCTGGGCGTGTCTGGGCACGCGTGTTCCGGCCAATGGCGTGCAAGGTTCGAGCTAGCGATGGTACAATCGTGTGTAGGGGAGTGAGAGGAGCTAGTTTGGCAAGGTGAGCGTGTGAGAGAGAGGCCAGAGAGAAATGGAGTGAGTGTGGCCGGCATGGGTACGGCATGGATGAAATGGTGATCATGGCCTCACTTTAACCAGAGCAAATGAGTTGGGTTCGATGCAGAGGAGGTGCAGGAAGTTGATGATCACAAAATTAAAGTGGTGGAGGCTAAAAACCAGGGTGTAAAAGGGTGTGTGCAATTTCTGAAATGATGCACGCCAAGTGTTTGTGTAAATGGCCGCAAGAGAAAAATGTTTGAATTTTGAAATTCTTTTTGGTGGACTTCATTTATATAAATAGAGAAAGGGATTGGTGGTGGTGGTGGTCAATTTGACAAAGTTTTGCAAGTTTTCAAATTTGGGGTGGATCTTCACATAGTGTTAAAGTCTCCACTTGTCAAATCCATACTTGGTCGACCTGGTCAACTTTAGCACTAATGGTCAACATCAAAGTTGTTCACTTTCATATGGTCTTGGATGACATGGCAATAGTTTACCAAGTTTTGTTTAGGAATCAGAAGATAAATGGGTGCAAAGGGGTGAAGAAAATAAAAATGGGACATATGACCATTATCATATGTGAATTGAATTTGAAATTTCCTTTGATTTGATTCTTGTTTCTTTGATGCAATTGTGTTTGTTTATCATATATAAGTATTTTACAAGCAAGAGATCAAGCAATGGTGGCCTTGGTTGAGGTTTTGCAATTTTGGCTAAGTGTATGTGAGTGAATTTTGGTGAATTTCTCCCTAATTGATTTCTCTCTTTTTGATTGGATTTTTCTTGACTCTAAAGTGATTCTTATTAGTTTAGAAACATTTCCACACCATTGAAACCATTCCAAAAGGTCTAGGTCAAAGATTTGCAAAATTGGCCTTAACACATAAGAGGTGATGTGTCAAATTTCATTAAACTTGTAAATTGTTTCCCTTGCTTTACTTGGGCATGGGTTAGGGTCAATTTGGTGTTAGATTAGGTTTAGAAATGGTTTCACACCATTTTATCAAGGTTTAAAGGCATAGAACAAGAATTGGGTATTAGGGCTATGTGCCACATATGCCTCTATGCATATGTTGGATTTGATTTTTAATTTGACTTGGCTTGACCCAATTGATGTTGTTGAGTGTTGAAATGGTATAGAGGAGTGATCGAACCATTCACAACATGTCTTAGGGTCAAGATTCTCAATTTCACAAATTTGCTATTTTACTCTCATATGCCACTATGGCATTTTTAGTTTCTTTTTATTTTCTTTGGATTTACTTTGGATTTGGTTTGAGAAGTACTAGACAAGGTTTATGAAGGTTTTCCAAACCTCTAAACAAAGTAGTAAGGTCTAGGGTAAAGATCTATAAAAATAGCCATAGGCACATATACCTTTTTCTTATTTATTTTCCTTTTATTTTATTTTAACTAGGGTGATGAAAAGAGGGGTGAGGTTTAGGGTTTAAGATTATTCAAAGTACTATAACAAGCAATCATGGCAATAACACAAGAATTAAGCAAGGTTGCTATGTATCAAACTTAATTTAATAAAAGTTTTTGTTGGTTCCAAAATTTGGAAAAAGGGAAATTCATTTGTTTTGTTTTGAAATTTTTGGGATGTTACAAACCCTTCCCCCTTAAACAAATCTCGTCCCGAGATGTTAAGAAAAGTTAGGTTCCTAAGAGAGATTGAGCATTTTAATTAACAGGAAGACATACTTGGCATGGTCTCGGGTGCTTCCTAAGCTTCAGTTGCAGTTATGTGGTAGAGGCGGCCGTTGTTGTTGTTCTGGCTCCTTCTACCTGTGAATCGACGTTGTTGCTGGGCAGGTGCAACAGGATTGGGGGTAGTCTTGGCTAGTTTCTTGGGGCATTCATTTGAGTAGTGGCCAACAGTGCCACATTCATAGCAGGTGATTGTTGCCTTGTCCTTGGGGGTGACGGGGGTGGCATTGCTTCCAGTTCTCGGGGCAGTATTTGTGTTATTGTTGTTCCCATTTGTTGCTGTTGCTGTGGTGGTGGTTGTTGTTGTTGTGGCTGTTGTTGTTGTTGCCTCCGGTCTTCGGGGGTCCTCCGTTGTTGTTGGGGTAGTTGGGGCGATAATTCTGAGCAGTGGGCTTGTTGTTTCTTGGGGTGAATCCTCCAGAGGAGTTGTTGCGGTATTTCTGGTTATGGTGGGGTCCACTCTAGTTCATCATCCTTCGCTTGCGGTTCTCTTTGGCCTGATGCAGCTTTCCTTCCATCTGAATGGCTGAGTCCACCAGGGCTTCCAAGTCAGCGAACGGAATGTTCACTAACACAGTTTGCATCTCGTCGTGTGATGCGTGTGGTTGGCACGTCCGTTGGGAACCCCAAGAGGAAGGTGTGATGCGCACAGCGGCAAATTTCCCTCAGTAAGAAACCAAGGTTTAATCGAACCAGTAGGAGTCAAGAAGCACGTTGAAGGTTGATGGCGGCGGGATGTAGTGCGGCGCAACACCGGAGATTCCGGCGCCAACGTGGAACCTGCACAACACAACCAAAGTACTTTGCCCCAACGAAACAGTGAGGTTGTCAATCTCACCGGCTTGCTGTAACAAAGGATTAACCGTATCGTGTGGAAGATGATTGTTTGCAGAAAACAGTAGAACAAGTATTGCAGTAGATTGTATTTCAGTAAAGAGAATTGGACCGGGGTCCACGGTTCACTAGAGGTGTCTCTCCCATAAGACGAACAGCATGTTGGGTGAACAAATTACAGTTGGGCAATTGACAAATAAAGAGAGCATGACCATGCACATACATATCATGATGATTATAGTGAGATTTAATTGGGCATTACGACAAAGTACATAGACCGTCATCCAACTGCATCTATGCCTAAAAAGTCCACCTTCAGGTTATCATCCGAACCCCCTCCAGTATTAAGTTGCAAAGCAACAGACAAGTGCATTAAGTATGGTGCGTAATGTAATCAACAACTACATCCTTAGACATAGCATCAATGTTTTATCCCTAGTGGCAACAGCACAACACAACCTTAGAACTTTACGTCATCGTCCCGGTGTCAATGCGAGGCATGAACCCACTATCGAGCATAAGTACTCCCTCTTGGAGTTACAAGCATCTACTTGGCCGGAGCATCTACAAGTAACGGAAAGCATGCAAGATCATAAACAACACGTAGATATAACTTTGATAATCAACATAACAAGTATTCTCTATTCATCGGATCCCAACAAACGCAACATATAGAATTACAGATAGATGATCTTGATCATGTTAGGCAGCTCACAAGATCCAACAATGAAAGCACAATGGGGAGAAGACAACCATCTAGCTACTGCTATGGACCCATAGTCCAGGGGTAGACTACTCACTCATCACTCCGGAGGCGACCATGGCGGTGTAGAGTCCTCCGGGAGATGATTCCCCTCTCCGGCAGGGTGCCGGAGGCGATCTCCAGAATCCCCCGAGATGGGATTGGCGGCGGCGGCGTCTCAGTATGTTTTCTCGTATCGTGGCTCTCGGTACTGGGGGTTTCGTCACGGAGGCTTTAAGTAGGCGAAAGGGCAAGTCAGGAGGGGGCACAGGGGCCCCACACCATAGGTCGGCGCGGCCAGGGGGGGCCGCGCCGCCCTAGGGTTTGGCCTCCCTGTGGCCCCACTTCGTCTCCTCTTCGGACTTCTGGAAGCTTCGTGGAAAAATAGGCCCCTGGGCTTTGATTTTGTCCAATTCCGAGAATATTTCGTTACTAGGATTTCTGAAACCAAAAACAGCGGAAAACGACAAGCGGCACTTCGGCATCTTGTTAATAGGTTAGTTCCGGAAAATGCACGAATATGACATAAAGTGTGCATAAAACATGTAGATAACATCAATAATGTGGCATGGAACATAAGAAATTATCGATACGTCGGAGACGTATCAGCATCCCCAAGCTTAGTTACTGCTCGTCCCGAGCGAGGTAAAACGATAACACGGATAATTTACGGAGTGACATGCCATCATAATCTTGATCATACTATTTGTAAAGCATATGTAGTGAATGCAGCGATCAAAACAATGTGTATGACATGAGTAAACAAGTGAATCATAAAGCAAAGACTTTTCATGAATAGCACTTCAAGACAAGCATCAATAAGTCTTGCATAAGAGTTAACTCATAAAGCAACAATTCATAGTAAAAGCATTGAAGCAACACAAAAGAAGATTAAGTTTCAGCGGTTGCTTTCAACTTGTAACATGTATATCTCATGGATATTGTCAACATAGAGTAATATAATAAGTGCAATAAGCAAGTATGTAGGAATCAATGCATAGTTCACACAAGTGTTTGCTTCTTGAGGTGGAGAGAAATAGGTGAACTGACTCAACATTGAAAAGTAAAAGAATGGTCCTCCATAGAGGAAAAGCATCGATTGCTATATTTGTGCTAGAGCTTTGATTTTGAAAACATGAAACAATTTTTTCAACGGTAGTAATAAAGCATATGGGTTATGTAAACTATATCTTATAAGTTGCAAGCCTCATGCATAGTATACTAATAGTGCCCGCACCTTGTCCTAATTAGCTTGGACTACCGGATCATCACAATGCACTGTTTTTACCAAGTGTCACAAAGGGGTACCTCTATGCCGCTCTGTACAAAGGTCTAAGGAGAAAGCTCGCATTGGATTTCTCGCTATTGATTATTCTTCAACTTAGACATCCATACCGGGACAACATAGACAACGAGATAATGGACTCCTCTTTTATGCATAAGCATGTAACAACAATTAATAATTTTCTCATTTGAGATTGAGGATATATGTCCAAAACTGAAACTTCCACCATGGATCATGGCTTTAGTTAGCGGCCCAATGTTCTTCTCTAACATATGCATGCTTAACCATAAGGTGGTAGATCTCTCTTACTTCAGACAAGACGGACATGCATAGCAACTCACATGAATTTCAACAATGAATAGTTGATGGCGTCCCCAGTGAACATGGTTATCGCACAACAAGCAACTTAATAAGAGATAAAGTGCATAATTACATATTCAATACCACAATAGTTTTTAAGCTATTTGTCCCATGAGCTATATATTGCAAAGGTGAAGAATGGAATTTTAAAGGTAGCACTCAAGCAATTTACTTTGGAATGGCGGAAAATACCATGTAGTAGGTAGGTATGGTGGACACAAATGGCATAGTGGTTGGCTCAAGTATTTTGGATGCATGAGAAGTATTCCCTCTCGATACAAGGTTTAGGCTAGCAAGGTTTATTTGAAACAAACACAAGGATGAACCGGTGCAGCAAAACTCACATAAAAGACATATTGAAAACATTATAAGAATCTACATCGTCTTCCTTGTTGTTCAAACTCAATACTAGAAATTATCTAGACCTTAGAGAAACCAAATATGCAAACCGAATTTAAGCATGCTCTATGTATTTCTTCATTAATGGGTGCAAAGCATATGATGCAAGAGCTTAATCATGAGCACAACAATTGCCAAGTATCACATTACCCAAGACATTTATAGCAATTACTACATGTATCATTTTCCAATTCCAACCATATAACAATTTAACGAAGGAGAAACTTCGCCATGAATACTATGAGTAGAAACCAAGGACATACTTGTCCATATGCTACAGCGGAGCGTGTCTCTCTCCCATAAAGTGAATGCTAGGATCCATTTTATTCAAACAAAACAAAAAAAAACAAAAACAAACCGACGCTCCAAGAAAAAGCACATAAGATGTGATGGAATAAAAATATAGTTTCGGGGAGGAACCTGATAATGTTGTCGATGAAGAAGGGGATGCCTTGGGCATCCCCAAGCTTAGACGCTTGAGTCTTCTTGATATATGCAGGGGTGAACCACCGGGGCATCCCCAAGCTTAGAGCTTTCACTCTCCTTGATCATGTTGCATCATACTCCTCTCTTGATCCTTGAAAACTTCCTCCACACCAAACTCGAAACAACTCATTAGAGGGTTAGTGCACAATATAAATTGACATATTCAGAGGTGACACAATCATTCTTAACACTTCTGGACATTGCATAATGCTACTGGACATTAGTGGATCAAAGAAATTCATCCAACATCGCAAAAGAGGCAATGCGAAATAAAAGGCAGAATCTGTCAAAACAGAACAGTTCGTATTGACGAATTTTAAAATGGCACCAGACTTGCTCAAATGAAAATGCTCACATTGAATGAAAGTTGCGTACATATCTGAGGATCACTCACGTAAATTGGCATAATTTTCTGAGTTACCTACAGAGAGGTGGACCCAAATTCGTGACAGCAAAGAAATCTGGAACTGCGCAGTAATCCAAATCTAGTACTTACTTTTCTATCAACGGCTTAACTTGGCACAACAAAACACAAAACTAAGATAAGGAGAGGTTGCTACAGTAGTAAACAACTTCCAAGACACAAAATAAAAACAAAGTACTGTAGGTAAAAACATGGGTTGTCTCCCATAAGCGCTTTTCTTTAACGCCTTTCAGCTAGGCGCAGAAAGTGTGTATCAAGTATTATCAAGAGATGAAGTGTCAACCTTACCTTGGGCTTTACCCTTACCTTTCTTATTGTTTTTCTTTCCCTTGGGTTTAGGAAATATATGATTTCCCCCCGGTATAGAGGTGAATTTCAGAGTGCCTTCTCCAACATCAATGACTGCTCCCAATAGTTTCAGCAGGGATCTTCCGAGTGTGAGTTTTCCTGTTTCAATAACAAGATAATCAATGGATGTTGTCCTTCCAAGACCAAAATAAAAATTACTAAGGAGCAAACTTAGAGCCATTTGAGGTTCAGTTTTTCGATAAGAAGTAAAAATTCTAGACCAAGCATCCTTAAAACTCTCCTCATCCCCTTGTTTAAAAGTGAAGACTAATTCTTCAGGCGAAGAAGTAACAGGTTCAGAGCTAGACATGGTAACAAAAGTGACTAATTTTTTTTGTATATACTTTTTTAATATAGAGTGCAAGACAATAAATAAAGCAAACTAGATAAAGTAAATGCAAGTAACTAATTTTTTTGTGTTTTTGATATAGCAAACAAGATAGCAAGTAAAGTAAAACTAGCAACTAATTTTTTTGTATTTTGATATAATGCAGCAAACAAAGTAGTAAATAAAATAAAGCAAGACAAAAACAAAGTAAAGAGATTGAGAAGTGGAGACTCCCTTGCAGCGTGTCTTGATCTCCCCGGCAACGGCGCCGGAAATTTGCTTGATGCGTGTGGTTGGCACGTCCGTTGGGAACCCCAAGAGGAAGGTGTGATGCGCACAGCGGCAAGTTTCCCTCGGTAAGAAACCAAGGTTTAATCGAACCGGTAGGAGTCAAGAAGCACGTTGAAGGTTGATGGCGGCGGGATGTAGTGCGGCGCAACACCGGAGATTCCGGCGCCAACGTGGAACCTGCACAACACAACCAAAGTACTTTGCCCCAACGAAACGAGTGAGGTTGTCAATCTCACCGGCTTGTCTGTAACAAAGGATTAACCGTATCGTGTGGAAGATGATTGTTTGCGAGAAAACGAGTAGAACAAGTATTGCGATAGATTGTATTTCGAGTAAAGAGAATTGGACCGGGGTCCACAGTTCACTAGAGGTGTCTCTCCCATAAGACGAACAAGCATGTTGGGTGAACAAATTACGGTTGGGCAATTGACAAATAAAGAGAGCATGACCATGCACATACATATCATGATGATTATAGTGAGATTTAATTGGGCATTACGACAAAGTACATAGACCGTCATCCAACTGCATCTATGCCTAAAAAGTCCACCTTCGAGGTTATCATCCGAACCCCCTCCGGTATTAAGTTGCAAAGCAACAGACAATTGCATTAAGTATGGTGCGTAATGTAATCAACAACTACATCCTTAGACATAGCATCAATGTTTTATCCCTAGTGGCAACGACACAACACAACCTTAGAACTTTACGTCACTCGTCCCAGGTGTCAATGCGGGCATGAACCCACTATCGAGCATAAGTACTCCCTCTTGGAGTTACAAGCATCTACTTGGCCGGAGCATCTACTAGTAACGGAAAGCATGCAAGATCATAAACAACACGTAGATATAACTTTGATAATCAACATAACAAGTATTCTCTATTCATCGGATCCCAACAAACGCAACATATAGAATTACAGATAGATGATCTTGATCATGTTAGGCAGCTCACAAGATCCAACAATGAAAGCACAATGGGGAGAAGACAACCATCTAGCTACTGCTATGGACCCATAGTCCAGGGGTAGACTACTCACTCATCACTCCGGAGGCGACCATGGCGGTGTAGAGTCCTCCGGGAGATGATTCCCCTCTCCGGCAGGGTGCCGGAGGCGATCTCCGGAATCCCCGAGATGGGATTGGCGGCGGCGGCGTCTCGGTATGTTTTCTCGTATCGTGGCTCTCGGTGCGGGGGTTTCGTCACGGAGGCTTTAAGTAGGCGAAAGGGCAAGTCGGGAGGCGGCACGGGGGCCCCACACCACAGGTCGGCGCGGCCAGGGGGGGCCGCGCCGCCCTAGGGTTTGGCCTCCCTGTGGCCCCACTTCGTCTCCTCTTCGGACTTCTGGAAGCTTCGTGGAAAAATAGGCCCCTGGGCTTTGATTTCGTCCAATTCCGAGAATATTTCGTTACTAGGATTTTTGAAACCAAAAACAGCAGAAAACAGCAACTAGCACTTCGGCATCTTGTTAATAGGTTAGTTCCAGAAAATACACGAATATGACATAAAGTGTGCATAAAACATGTAGATAACATCAATAATGTGGCATGGAACATAAGAAATTATCGATACGTCGGAGACGTATCATCGTGCAGTCCGTTCAGAAATCTTTCCTTTCTCTTCTCGTTGGTGTCGGTCTCATCCGGGGTGTACCTTGACAGAGTGAGAAACCTGTCGCGGTATTCCACCACGGACATCCTTCCTTGCTTGAGTTCACAGAACTCGTCTCTCATCTTCTTGATCAGTCCTTGGGGCACATGGTATTTGCTGAACTTCAGCTTGAAGTCTTCCCAGGTCATCATCTGTCCCGCATTCATTGCGCGGGCACTTGTCCACCAGGCTCTGGCAGGTCCTGACAGATAGTGGGTGGCAAACAGTACTTTTTCTGTGGCTTCAACTCCCACAACTTCAAGGTTGTTCTCCACGGTTTGGAGCCAGTCATCAGCATCGAGGGGCTCTTCAGTCTTGTTGAACATCGGAGGGTTGGTGTTCTGAAAGTTCTTCAGCTTCGACCCAGGGTGGTCGTGGTTTCCATGGCCGTTGTTGTTCTGAGCGATCTGTTGTAGCGCAGCGATGTTGACTTGACGTTCAGCTCTCTTGGCTTCGCGGTCTGCCATCATCATCTGGAGCATCTGCATCATGGCATCCTGGGTGGTGTTGTGGGTTGGTGGGGCCATCTGAACATGGAGGTAGATGATGAGATAAGAGGGAAATTTCTATGTTTTGTTTTGGGTAAAGTTTAAAAAGTTCAAACTTAAAAATTTGAGTAGTGTTGCAGGGGTAAAACCAACAACACTTTTTCGTTCATACCAAGCATCACATATTACAAAGCTAACACACCGTTGGTTTGAAGAACCATTCATCGCTCTACGATACAAGGGAGATCCTGATACAACTCACACCTACGAAAGTGCTTTAATGATACTACTCTTCAGGGTGGAGTCTTGGTCTTCACGGGTAATGTGCTTGGCGAGAGGCGAGGGCGTTGTTCAAATCCCTGCGGGTTTTGTACAACCTGAAGTCCTGAGGTGCTACATAGTGGTTCATCTCCGTGTGTGGTGGCATGGTCATCGATCTTCCCATGGAGTCATGTCTTGGGTAGTAGATGAAGCGAGTGTTCTTGATCTTGTTCTCATTTTGTCCACACAGATGAAAAATTGCTTCTTGCATAGCTCTGACTAGTCCTTCCTTCCAAGTGTTTCCCGTTACAGAAAACCAGATGGTTTCCCATACCGGGGCTCCAATCTTTCTTCGTAGATCAGTAGAAACTTCCCACCGAGGGGGTTTTCCGCAGTGGTTGTTGAGGGGTATTCCGAAGAACTCGGGGTACGGGTGTCCTAGATATTCCACTAGTTGTTTCAAATCCTTTTCGAACCTTAGGTCGCCTCCGGGACCAAGCTGATAGAACTCCCATTGGTACCCCATCTGTGAACAATTAGGGTAAGTGAGTTAAAGAAGTAGCCAAGTGTGCAAAATTTTATGTAGGCTTGCAAAGAAAGTAGAGTATAGATTTCTCATTTTTGAAAAAGGATCTCAAGGATAAGAGTAAGAACAAGTTTTCACAAATAATCACTTCTTTTGTTTTGAAACTAAATCTTTCAGACGTCCATTCTAACTAGGGTCTCCTAAGGTCAACGATGGCTCTGATACCAACTTGTCAACACCCGGATTTTTAAGTCCAGATGCCTATTATGCCATTCCTCGCAATCCCAGGAATATTGTTTTTGCGAGACATAATAGATTGATATCACAACACATCATTCATTACATACTAATATCGTCTTACAAATAAAGGATCACATGATCCAGTCTCATTACAACATAGGGGATCTAGAGATCCAAATACAAATCACATAGCGGAAGCGAAGTAGTAACGGTCTTGGTCCATTTATTCCACAGGCAACTGTTGACGTCAGGAGTGATTCTAGTTGTCGTAGACGTCCTGCTGTCCTTCTTCCGGGTTCTGGTACTCCTCTTCATAGTCTGGCCATTTGAATAGCCAGGGACACAGCCATGAGTACTTTAAAGTACTCGCAAACTAATACTAATGTAAATACTATCAACTATAGTAAGGGGGTTCTAAGCTCTAGTTTCATTTGCATAAAGCCAGTTTTATTTCATAAACACTTTAGTAAACAAAACCTCTTCATTGTACTAACTTAACTCAAGTGGGAACATTAGTGTCATTCCCACAACTCAGTTGTGATTCAAAGTCACAGTCACCTTTCAATTCAAAATCACCAATCACCATTCATGTTTTTAGAAAAAATTCTGATGACGGAACAGTATGGACTTTCCAACTGTCCATAACCGCGGACGCGGCTATTCGAATAGGTTTAACTCTGCAGAGGTTGTACACTTGTGCCACAACAATTGCAATAGTTACGTCGTGAGTAACTGGCCCTGATTTATCGTACGCGAAAGCGAACTACCAATCCTAACCTTTCATTTACATACTCTAGTATAGGCACCTCTCCCCATGAGCTTGGCCTCCCAGTGAAGACAGACAGTCAGCCTGGGAACTGCACAGGGCTTGGGCCGGACATTCACCTCATTTCACGTCATTTCACATTCAAAGGAGGCAGCCTCGGCATAACCCCTATGACGCTTGTTCAGAGGGAACCCATACTAAAATACATAAGTTTCCAGCTAAGCCTTACCCAGATTCAGGTATTGTGGGGGTACTTGTAAAATTGGAATGGTATCGCATCCGAACCCAACCATCAGATTTTGGTAAGTTTCACCAAATCATTCACAAGTCACATTCACCTTCAAAAGCTTTCAATAGAATGACTCTTCATTCCAAGGTTTTCAAAGTCATTTCAAATCACCAGTTCCCAACTAGAGTAGTCACTTTTAATCTTTAGCACTAGCAACTAGTTATGAGGGGTGCTAAGTAGTTTGCCTTGCTTCTAGGCTAAGTGTGATACTCTTGAACTACTCCATAACTAAACCCAAGAATCATGAATCAAAAGTATCTTTGATAAATAAAATACAAGAAAACTTGTAAAGTAAAAACTTGGGATAGGATCATAAAGTAAAATGTAATGGTGCCTTGCTCTTGTAGAGCTTTGCACAAATATAACTTGCATTGGTAATAGCTTGCAAACAAAAATAGCTTGCATTAGTCTAGCTTGCCTTGATTGGTGAGATGATCAAAGTTTTCTTGCTCTTCCTCTTGGTAGAATACCTCCTCCTCTTGATAGTCTCCGGTACTAGCGGCTATAAACGAATACGAGGATACAATCACCAAACAATACTTAAGTACTCTTAATTAGCCTTAGTGGCTCACACAAATGATTAACATCACTACTTAACATTAATTCACAAATTATGCTAGGGTTTCCTTATTTAGTATTAGGAAAATAATTTCCTCTCATTGAAAATGGAGTTAGGGTTTCTCTTTAATTTGTGAGAAATAATTTCCTCTCATTGAATCTTATTAAGATTTAATCTTCTCAAACAACAAGGTATGATCACATGTTGACTAAGGTCAACATTTCCTACTTATCATTTGAGAAAAGTAATTTAAATGAGATTCATCATCTCATGTGATTTAAATAACCCTTGTAAATTTGGATACTATTTTGATTTAAATTTCACAAGTAAGCAAGTATGGACCTATGCAGTAGAGGTCATCCCATTACTTCATATCACTTGAGGAAAATGATTTAAATGAGGTGCTACACCTCATAGATTTAAAACCCTAAAATTTGAAATGGTTTAAATGGGCTAGTATTGACTACATAGCGAATATTTTGTTTCTAGCCCATGATCATGTACATAACATATGCTATATTTTTACATAGTAAATTAGAGTTTGTTAAAAGTGAAAAATTGCAATTGGATTCACTTCAAAATTCAAATTGGTTGATTTTTAAGATTTATTTTAATACTGAAAAGTCTCTAATTTGTTCTTTTTTCTATTCAAATTCTACATAAGATATGGGGTTGAGACCAGTGGTATTTGTTAGCAAATTTCATAAGCTTTCTATATAATTTTGAATCACCAGATTTGGATTTGTAAATTTGAAACTATTCAAATTATAGCAAGGGTCCAGTATTGATAATTCTCTGAAACGAATTAATTTGAAAAAGGAGAAATGGGCTTAGGCGGGAAAACTAATGGGCCGCAACGATTTGAAACAGAGAAACTAGCCCAACAATGACGCGGGACTGCTGACAAATGGTCCCACGCGTCAGCGACAGTTAAACACCGAAGCGGTACCTGGCAACGTGCATCGTTGGATTAGAAGCGAGATCAACGGTTGGCAGTCGTTGTCATCGATGGAGGGAAGACCTTGCTGGAGCGGCGGCGGTAGGGGGTCGACGGCGTTCTGGAGCTCCGGCGAGGTGCGGCGCGGATGCTAGACGGGGTTGTCGACGACGAGGAGTTGAATGGTGGTCGCGACGTCGCTTGGGGTGGCCTAAATTGAAGGGTTGTTCTGCGGCGGACTCCGACGATCGACGTCTCGATTGGAGCTCTCTACGGCGTAATCGGGGTGGAGAAGAGGTTGAGGAGGTCGAGGAGAAGGAGGGGAGGCCGATGGTGTGGAGAATGCCTCAAGGGGGTGCCTCTATTTATAGCTGCGCGTGTGTGCTATGGGTGCCCGTGGAGGTCGACGTCGACGAGGGCGCTCCAGGGCGCGAAGGGGCAAGCTAGGGGGCGCGCTAGGTGGCTGCGATCATGGCAAGGACGATGCGCGTGAAGGGGCAGCAAGGGAAGGACGATGGCATGCTGGAGTCGTTCGAGTGCTCGCAGTACGGGCGCGGCAGAAGTTTGATAATGGCGACGGCGACGGGTCCTCCGCTGGCTAGTGAGCATGTCTAGCAGGTAGATGTAGGGGTGGTGAGCATGCGTGCAAAAGGGAGAGAGGGAGAGGAGGTCAAGCGAGTCCAGGCGAGGAGGTGCACTGGCGGGTCCAGTGTCATGCCAGGGCGCGCTCAGCGCGTGCCTGGCACGTTCTGGGCATGTCTGGGCACGCGTGTTCCGGCCAATGGCGTGCAAGGTTCGAGCAGGGATGGTACAGTCGTGTGTAGGGGAGTGAGAAGAGCTAGTTTGGCAAGGTGAGCGTGTGAGAGAGAGGCCAGAGAGAAATGGAGTGAGTGTGGCCGGCATGGGTACGGCATGGATAAAATGGTGATCATGGCCTCACTTTAACCAGAGCAAATGAGTTGGGTTCGATGCAGAGGAGGTGCAGGAAGTTGATGATCACAAAATTAAAGTGGTGGAGGCTAAAAACCAGGGTGTAAAAGGGTGTGTGCAATTTCTGAAATGATGCCTGCCAAGTGTTTGTGTAAATGGCCGCAAGAGAAAAATGTTTGAATTTTGAAATTCTTTTTGGTGGACTTCATTTATATAAATAGAGAAAGGGATTGGTGGTGGTGGTGGTCAATTTGACAAAGTTTTGCAAGTTTTCAAATTTGGGGTGGATCTTCACATAGTGTTAAAGTCTCCACTTGTCAAATCCATACTGGTCGACCTGGTCAACTTTAGCACTAATGGTCAACATCAAAGTTGTTCACTTTCATATGGTCTTGGATGACATGGCAATAGTTTACCAAGTTTTGTTTAGGAATCAGAAGATAAATGGGTGCAAAGGGGTGAAGAAAATAAAAATGGGACATATGACCATTATCATATGTGAATTGAATTTGAAATTTCCTTTGATTTGATTCTTGTTTCTTTGATGCAATTGTGTTTTTTATCATATATATAAGTATTTTACAAGCAAGAGATCAAGCAATGGTGGCCTTGGTTGAGGTTTTGCAATTTTGGCTAAGTGTATGTGAGTGAATTTTGGTGAATTTCTCCCTAATTGATTTCTCTCTTTTTGATTGGATTTTTCTTGACTCTAAAGTGATTCTTATTAGTTTAGAAACATTTCCAAACCATTGAAACCATTCCAAAAGATCTAGATCAAAGATTTGCAAAATTGGCCTTAACACATAAGAGGTGATGTGTCAAAT
Organism: Lolium rigidum; assembly: GCF_022539505.1. NCBI lineage: Eukaryota > Viridiplantae > Streptophyta > Magnoliopsida > Poales > Poaceae > Lolium > Lolium rigidum. Next base: position 287,122,641 of record NC_061509.1, on the reverse strand, counting down.
TTCATTAAACTTGTAAATTGTTTCCCTTGCTTTACTTGGGCATGGGTTAGGGTCAATTTGGTGTTAGATTAGGTTTAGAAATGGTTTCACACCATTTGATCAAGGTTTAAAGGCATAGAACAAGAATTGGGTATTAGGGCTATGTGCCATATATGCCTCTATGCATATGTTGGATTTGATTTTTAATTTGACTTGGCTTGACCCAATTGATGTTGTTGAGTGTTGAAATGGTATAGAGGAGTGATCCAACCATTCACAACATGTCTTAGGGTCAAGATTCTCAATTTCACAAATTTGCTATTTTACTCTCATATGCCACTATGGCATTTTTAGTTTCTTTTTATTTTCTTTGGATTTACTTTGGATTTGGTTTGAGAAGTACTAGACAAGGTTTATGAAGGTTTTCCAAACCTCTAAACAAAGTAGTAAGGTCTAGGGTAAAGATCTATAAAAATAGCCATAGGCACATATACCTTTTTCTTATTTATTTTCCTTTTATTTTATTTTAACTAGGGTGATGAAAAGAGGGGTGAGGTTTAGGGTTTAAGATTATTCAAAGTACTATAACAAGCAATCATGGCAATAACACAAGAATTAAGCAAGGTTGCTATGTATCAAACTTAATTTAATAAAAGTTTTTGTTGGTTCCAAAATTTGGAAAAAGGGAAATTCATTTGTTTTGTTTTGAAATTTTTGGGACACAAATGAAGCACACAAATTTCACAATTTTTCAAACAAATTAAGACAGACTAGTTGGCGTCGGCGTTGGCGTTGCCTCGGAGCCTCCATATGTGCTCCACCAGATCATCTTGCAGCAGCTGGTGCATTGTAGAGTCTCGAATCTCCTGCCGCATAGCAATGAAGGCGGCCCATGATGGAGGCACCTGGTGATTAGGCTGTGCAAGAGGACCCTCTCTCTCATATGGTGCTTCTTGCTCAGCCAGAGGAACCGGATGCTTTCGCTCATCTTCAATAATCATGTTGTGTAGGCACACACAGCAGTTCATCACCTCCCACATCCGATCTTTGGACCAAGTCATAGCGGGAACCGGACGACAGCAAATCTCTCGCTGTAGGACACCAAATGCTCGCTCGACGTCTTTTCGGCAAGCTTCTTGTTTCTTGACAAACTCGCAAAGTTTGGGGGTGCTAGGGTTGGAGATCGTCTTCACAAATGTTGCCCACTTTGGATAGATACCGTCTCGCAAGGTAGTATCCTTTGTTGTAGTGCCGACCATTGATCACATAGTCCACCTGGGGAGCATGACCCTCAACAAGCTTGGAAAAGACCGGGAGCAGCTTTAGGACGTTGATGTCATTGTTGGATCCAGGCATACCAAAGAAAGAGTGCCAAATCCAAAGATCATGGGTAGCCACTGCTTCAAGTATCACAAGTGCAGCCTTTTTGTGACCCTTGTACATTCCCCGCCACGCAAACGGACAGTTCTTCCATTGCCAATGCATGCAGATCAATGCTTCCAAGCATCCCCGGAAAACCTCTAGCTTCATTTGTTGCAAGGATCCTCCGAGTGTCTTCGACGGTGGGTGATCTCAAGTAATAGTCCCCGAACACCGCTATGACGGCCCTGCGGAACCGGTAGAAACAATCAAGGGCGGTGGACTCCGCCATCCGAAGATAGTCATCTCGCAGTATCACCGGGAGCTCCATACGCCAGCATCCTCATAGCCACCGTGCACTTCTGCAGTGACGAAAATCCAACCAAACCAAGTGCAATCCGCCTTGCATCCGAAGTAGGGATCAAAGTGGCGGATGGCATACACAATTTGCGTAAATAGCTTTCGCTCATCCCGAAACGACGCCGGAAAACAGTCTCACCGTGCAATGGATTGTCGGCGAAGTAGTCGGCGTACAACATGCGGTAGCCCTCCATTCGCTGTCTCGGCTTGCACTTCCGGCGACCTCGTGCCGACCCACCACGCCGACGAGGTGCCGGTCCGGCGTACATGCTTGCCAAGCAACCAAGGATCATCATGTGCTCGTCGTCTTGGGCGGCCGCTGCCATCTCTTCTTGCATAAGCTCGACGAACATCTGCTCCTCCTCTTCGTCCGAGTCCATGGCCGGCGAGGCAAATGGACGAACACCCGACGGGCGTGGTCGAGGCAACCCGAGCCGCGAGCGACGACGAGCAAGCAGGCCGGAAAACAAGGCCACCGGAAGAGCAGCCAGATAGGCCGTCGTCCAAACACGGCGGAATATAGGCAGGTGGGGAAGGAGTGGCGGCGCAATCTGGGCAACAAGCCGGCGGGGTGGTTCCGGCGGCGAGAGAGATACGAGGGGTGGGGGAGATTTTGAGCGACGTGGCGGTGGGGTTCGTGCGTCGAGTCACCTACAGATCGGGCCCTTCCCCGCTTTTCACTCGTCCGGAGTCCCCGAGCGCTCCCGGGGGCCGGGGGGCGTGGGATCGCCGGATGAATTTAGGCCCAAATCCGGACGAAAACGAGGAACCGGGGGCGCGACTGGGCCGATTTACGCCGTCCGGATGGAAAAAACGCTCGCCGGGGGCCTCCTCGGGGGGACGAGTGGAGATGCTCTAAGGTCTAGGGTAAAGATCTATAAAAATAGCCATAGGCACATATACCTTTTTCTTATTTATTTTCCTTTTATTTTATTTTAACTAGGGTGATGAAAAGAGGGGTGAGGTTTAGGGTTTAAGATTATTCAAAGTACTATAACAAGCAATCATGGCAATAACACAAGAATTAAGCAAGGTTGCTATGTATCAAACTTAATTTAATAAAAGTTTTTGTTGGTTCCAAAATTTGGAAAAAGGGAAATTCATTTGTTTTGTTTTGAAATTTTTGGGATGTTACAGAAACAGAAAATGCTTCATGTGGTAATTGGTATATTGTCTTGAATAATTTGATACTTGGCAATTGTTTTGCTCAAATAGATCATGTTTAAGCTCTTGCATCATGTAGATTGCACCTATTAGTGGAGAACTACTGTAGAGCTTGTTGAAATTTGGTTTGCACGATTGGTCTCTCTAAAAGTCTAGATATTTTCTCAGTAAAGTGTTTGAACAACAAGGAAGACAAGTGTAGAGTCTTATAATGCTTGCAATATGTTCTTATGTAAGTTTTGTTGTACCGGTTCATACTTGTGTTTGCTTCAAACAACCTTGCTAGCCAAAGCCTTGTACTGAGAGGGAATACTTCTCGTGCATCCAAAACCTTGAGCCAAAACCTATGCCATTTGTGTCCACCATACCTACCTAATATGTGGTATTTCTCTGCCATTCCAAAGTAAATTGCTTGCGTGCTACCTTTAAAATTTCATTCCTTGTCTTTGCAATATATAGCTCATGGGAAAATAGCCTTAAAAACTATTGTGGTGAAGAATGTGTAGCTTATGTATCTTATTTATTATAAGTTGCTTGTTGAGCGGTAACCATGTTTCTGGGGACGCCATCAACTATTACACCTTTGTTGAATATCATGTGAGTTGCTATGCATGTTCGTCTTGTCTGAAGTAAGGGTGATTTATCATGATTAAATGGTTTGAGTATGCATATTGTTAGAGAAAAACTTTGGGCCGCCAACCAAAGCCATGTATCATGGTGGAAGTTTCAGTTTGGACATTAATCCTCAATCTCTTATGAGAATATTATCTGTTGTTGAATATTTATGCATTAAAGAGGAGTCCATTATCTGTTTTCTATGTTGTCCCAGTACGGATGTCCTCAAGTTGAGATCTATCAAAAACGAGAAATCAAATGCGATCTATCTCCTTGGAACTTTGTATAGGCGGCATAGAGGTATCCCTTTGTGACACTTGGTTGAAACATATGTAATGTAATGAAAATCCATGGAAATCCAAGCTAATTAGGACAAGGTGCGAGCACTATTGGTATTCGATGCATGAGGCTTGCAACTTATAGGATGTCTTATGCATAAAACATATGAATTATTACAACCGTTGACAAAATTGTTTCTATGTTTTCAAAATAAAAGCTCTAGAACAAAATAGTAATCCATGCTTCCCTCTGCGAAGGGCCTTTCTTTTACTTTATGTTGAGTCAGTTTACCTACTTCTTTCTACCTTAGAAGCAAACACTTGTGTCAACTGTGTGCATTGATTCCTACATACTTGCTTATTTGCATTCATCATATTACTTTGTGTTGACAATTATCCGTGAGATATACATGTTGAAGTTGAAAGCAACTGCTGAAACTTATACCTTCCTTTGTATTACTTCAAAACCTTCTACTAAGAATTTATTGCTTTATGAGTTAACTCCTATGCAAGTTTTATTGATGCTTGTCTTGAAAGTACTATTCATGAAAAGTCTTTGCTATATGATTCAGTTGTTTAGTCATTGTCTTTACCATTGCTTCGAATCACTTCATTCATCTCCTATGCTTTACAATAGTATTGATCAAGATTATGATAGCAGCATGTCACTTAAGAAATTATCCTTGTTATCGTTTACCTACTCGAGAGCGAGTAGGAACTAAGCTTGGGGATGCTTGATACGTCTCAAACGTATCTATAATTTCTTATGTTCCATGCTAGTTTTATGACAATACTCACATGTTTTATATACACTTTATATCTTTTTGATGCATTTTCCGGCACTAACCTATTAACAAGATGCCGAAGCGCCAGTTCTCGTTTTCTGCTGTTTTTGGTTTCAGAAATCCTACACGGGAAATATTCTCGGAATTGGACGAAACAAAATCCCAGGGTCTTATTTTCCACGGAGCTTTCCAGAAGACCGAAGGAGATACGAAGTGGGGCCACAAGGTGGCGACACCACAAGGCGGCGCTGCCAAGGAGGGGCCCGCGCCGCCCTATGGTGTGGGCCCCTCGAGTGCCCCCCGACTCTGCCCTTCCGCCTACTTATACTCTCCGTCATGAAAACCCTATTACCGAGAGCCACGATACGAGAAAAGTTCCAGAGACGCCACCGCCGCCAATCCCATCTCGGGGGATTCAGGAGATCGCCTCCGGCACCCTGCCGGAGAGGGGAATCATCACCCGGAGGACTCTACATCACCATGATCGCCTCTGGACTATGGGTCCATAGCAGTAGCTAGATGGTTGTCTTCTCCTCTTGTGCTATCATGTTAGATCTTGTGAGCTGCCTATCATGATCAAGATCATCTATTTGTAATGCTGATACGTCCATTTTGCATCACTATTTTATATCATAATTTACTGTTATTCATTGATATATTTCATATTTGGAGATGATACTTATGTTATTTCATCTATTTTGCATGTTTCATGATTATTGGAGAATCGCGCACCGGAGTCAGGATTCTGCTGGAAAAAGCACCATCAGAATGCAATATTTCGGAAGATCAACAATTGACGGAAATTATACAGAAAATCCTATTTTTCCAGAAGACGAAGAGAGCCAAAAGGAGGAGCCGAGGAGGGCCACCATGGCCCCCCCACAGGCCGGCGCGGGCCCAGGCCTGGCCGCGCCGCCTTGTGGGGAGGGGGCCCACAGCCCCCTCTGGACTCCTCTCCTTCGCGTACTTCTTCGTCCCGAAAACCTAAGCTCCAGAGGATAGTCGCGAAGAGTCACAGCCGCCTCTGCGGGGCGGTGATGACCCACAAGTATAGGGGATCGCAGCAGTCTTCGCGGGTAGTAAAACCCAATTTATTGATTCGACACAAGGGGAGACAAAGAATACTTGGAAGCCTTAACAGCGGAGTTGTCAATTCAGTCGCACCTGGAAACGGACTTGCTCGCATGAGTTTATCGGTAGTAACGGTTTTATAACGATAGCAGACGGTAGAATAACAAGCAGCAGAGTAACAAAGACAGCGGTAGTGATTATAGTAAACAGCAGGATTAAAATACTGTAGGCACGGGGACGGATAACGGGCGTTGCATGGATGGGAGAAACTCATGTAACAATCATAGCAGGTCATTTGCAGATAATAATAAAACAGTGTCGAAGTACAAAGCAATCAATAGGCATGTGTTCCAATTATAGTCGTACGTGCTCGCAATGAGAAACTTGCACAACATCTTTTGTCCTACCAGCCGGTGGCAGCCGGGCCTCAAGGGAATCTCTTGGATATTAAGATACTCCTTTTAATAGAGTACCGGAGCAAAGCATTAACACTCCGTGAACACATGTGATCCTCACGTCACTACCATCCCCTCCGGTTGTCCCGATTTACCGTCACTTCGGGGCCATTGGTTCCGGACAACGACATGTGTATACAACTTGCGGAGTAAGATCATAAACAATAAATATCATGATGAAACAATAACATGTTCAGATCTGAGATCATGGCACTCGGGCCCTAGTGACAAGCATTAAGCATAACAAGTTGCAACAATATCATCAAAGTACCAATTACGGACACTAGGCACTATGCCCTAACAATCTAATGCTATTACATGACCAATCTCATCCAATCCCTACCATCCCCTTCAGCCTACAGCGGGGGAATTACTCACACATGGATGGGGAAACATTGCTGGTTGATGGAGAGGCGTCGGTGGTGATGGCGGCGATGATCTCCTCCAATTCCCCGTCCCGGTGGAGTGCCAGAACAGAGACTTCTCGTCCCCGAGGCGGAGTTTCGCGATGTGGCGGCATTCTGGAGGGTTTCTGGCGACTTCGACTTCTCTCTGTGCATTTTTAGGTCGAAGGCAATAAGTAGTCCGAAGGAGGGCGTCGGGGGCCGACCGAGGCCGCCACACAGTAGGGCCGCGCGGGCCCCTCC
>NC_061509.1:287105246-287115828 GCF_022539505.1 Lolium rigidum | reverse complement strand
GCTCTTCATGATAAGCTTTTGTCCGGCTACATTGAGGTAGGCGAGGACGGCAACACGCTTTCCGCTCGTTGTAGTGCTTGTAGTGTTTGCTATGTGATCCAAGAACCAATCCGCAATTGATGTTACTTTTATAGAGCTCTTTGTACTATTGATGAATATTAATATAGATCGCTGAGCTTTTTCCTAAAGAAAAAGGCCAGATCGTGTTTCACAGAAGATAATTGCTGAGGTCTGAATTCTCGAGCAAGATACCGCCACTACCTGCCACTGGTTTCCCCTCAACTGTCTCATTTTTCATGTACGAGATAGAGCCTAGAGGATGGGAGCTCACATGTGCCGTGTCCCGTGTACATCTGGGCCGGGCCGGGCCGGGTTCAGGCCTGACTTTTTACCCACGGAAAGCCCGGCCCGAAGCCCGGCCCGGCCCGAACTTTGCCAGGTGTAGTCCCGTGCACATTCAGTAGCTAGATAGGCCATACACATAGTTATCTCGTATCGTATGCGACTTCTGGATACCACGCACGACCAAATCCGGTTGCATGGTGCTGCATGTGAGCACGTTTGTCCGGTGTGCACGTTCATAGCCGTGGCCACGGTACGTAGAGCGAACATGGGGATGAAAACTCGCGCATGGCTATCTATCTACCTAGACGTCAATATCTATATTTGCATGGAAAAGTCATGCTATGGGAATTATGCTGGAATTGGGAATCGCTATAGTTTGACATGTGAATCTCTATCTCACCAATCACGTTGATGATACATCAACTCAATTAAGCTAAATAGACGTTTTGGCACACATGAGCATATGATTCTGATTGTTGAATAAGTTTAGAACGCGTTTCAAAATATCAAAAAGAACTCTAACAAAAAATGACACACATACATGTCGATGTTCTATATCCTCGCAAAGTCGGCTCTTGAATTTTTTTTTTGTATCGTTTGTAAAAAAATAAAAATCCAGTGTGAAAATTCGGTTTTTCGTGGAACTTTGCGCGCAAACATAAATATCAAGATATATATGCGAATATTTTATTTGGAATTATTCAACATACTTTTTTATCCAATAATAAAAGCATATGCACCAACGAATTACTCTATTTTTTTACCTGAAATTACTCCAAGTTAAGCAAGAGACGCCGCAGGAGGAACAGTCAAACCAAAAAAAGACGCAAAGATATCAGGTGGGCCCAGCGTCCTCTTCCAATGGGCCCAGAGAACATGCACCCAATGCTGTTCAAGCGATCGGCCATTCATGTGGGCCCCCACCCAGCAGCCATCCAAATATCCCGTAGATTCCCACTGCGCTTTAATTCCCCCTGGTATTTATACCTCCCGCGCCATGGCTCACGCACCGCCGCCGCACTCCGCTGCTCCCGCTAAGCTAACCTTGCCCGGCCGCTCTCCGTTCTTACGTCAGCAACAGGAGCACGAGGCAACCACGAAGACGGAGGGCTGCACCGAACTGCCTCCAGCGGCCGCGATCAGCACCGTCGCCGCCGTCGGATAGTGCAATGGCTCGGCCGCAGCAGCGGTACCGCGGCGTGCGGCAGCGCCACTGGGGCTCCTGGGTCTCCGAGATCCGCCACCCTCTCCTGTGCGTCCGACACCCTCGCTCGTCCATCTGTCCGATGCGCGCGCTTGCAGTGATTCTTGATCGCTCGATGGCTGGCTGACGGTGACCGTGGCTTGGATTGGTTGCAGGAAGACGCGGATATGGCTGGGCACGTTCGAGACGGCGGAGGACGCGGCGCGGGCGTACGACGAGGCGGCGCGGATCATGTGCGGCCCGCGCGCGCGCACCAACTTCCCTCCCGCCGCCGCCGTGGCGGCCGCCGCCGCGTCCTCGTTCCTCTCCGCCGCGCTCGTCACCAAGCTCCACCGCTTCAACCTGGCTTCCGTGCAGGCGGCGCAGCGCCAGAGGGAGGCTGCCGCCGCAGCCGCGGCCTCCGCGGCGGCGGCGGCCGTGGCTGTAATGCCGCTCGGCAGCGTCAACGGCGATACTGGGTCGCTGTCGACGACGTCGTCGTCGTCGGGCGCGGAGGGATGGGGCGGGCGGCACCTGGAGGAGCAGCACGTGGAGCAGATGATCGAGGAGCTGCTGGACTCCGACTTCTCCATGGAGATCTACCGTTAGACCAAGAGATTATCCGGCGAGTGCTCTGCTTGCTCTGCTTCTTCCTTGGCGCGAATGGTCACGGCGTCTGCATACGTACGTACTTTCCTGTGCGTGGCTCTCTACGCGAGCCAACTTCAGCGAACTGCGTGAAGACTGAAGAACTCCGATTAGTTAGTTTCTTCAAGAGTTGTTCTACACCACACTACCAGTAGATGTACAGTACCTAGTATTAGCGGCAGAAGAGTACAGTAACAGATTTGAGCCCTTCCTATTTTTCACTGTGCTCGGCTTAGCTAGTTACCTCTGTGGTGTCAATCCATGCGTCTGTAAAATCTGTTTGGGATGGGTCGCGCTCGCGCCACAAGATCGACCGGGCTCCCGATGGTTTATTGACAGGACCATGAAGGAGGCTTGACTGAAAAGGAGATACGAACATCAAGGCGTGTATCTCCGATAGAACCCCTCACATTCAGGACCTGAACTTCACTTCAGGTCCACTGAATCGCCGATTGACTGGGCCAGGAAGAGACGGCAGGACGGCAGGTGATACAATAGCGCCACTCTGTTGACCCCATGTCCCCATCGGTGGTCACGCACGCCGCGATCAACTGATCGAGCGACGAAGCCAGCCATGACACCCGATTCCTTGAAATGGTGACACAGAATCACACATACATCCACTGTTCCTCGACATGGTGGGTAGGGGCATCCAAATCTGAAGGAAGCAAAGGAAGAATCCCACTCCCTCCATTGCAAAAAGGTTGTCGCGATGGGACATAAAGATTAGGCTTACACCATTTTACATCTAGATCCTACATATTCCAAGTTCTAACAACTAACTGCACAATTCAAAATCACTCCATCGCCTCATTCACCCCGGCCATCCCCCGGTCGGGCCTGTCGCCCCTTCTTGATCTGGCCGGAGTGTTGAGTTTCGGAAGACTCCGCCGGCGAATGTAACCGTGCACCTCTTGCCTGGAGTTTGCTGGATTAGGTGGTATTTAGTCGTGCGTACTTATTTTTTTTATTCCGACCGTTTGGTTCTGGTGGGAGCAACGTGAAGCTCTGTTCTTTGTTGCCATCAGGTGACATTTAGGTCCATGATAAAATCAGAGGCGGTGAATATCATGAAGACCGGATTGGGGAACTAGCAATGGAGGTTCAAGTCTCTACGCTGTTGAGGGACTTGCTTGGTGTTTCGGGTTTCACAGTTGTATGAAACTGGGGGCGGTAGAACAGGTTCGGAGTCTTACCTTTCAGGGTGAAAATCCAAGGCCTGGTCCTAATTAGTTGTGTCTGGCAATAACTTTGTTGAAGTCATTAGAGTATCTTGAGAGTGAAAACCTAAGATCTTTGATCGGGCGACGACGACGCTTGTGTACTATTCCCTTCACTGAGGCATCGCTTTTGGAGAGCCTGAAGTTCAGGCGTTGTCTTGGTGGTGGATGTATTGTTATTGTTAGGGTTGAAATACAGTAGCGGCTCTCTTTTTTCTCTTTTTTGACTGTGCATCTGTACTATCATTAGGGTATTGCGTTGTTGCAGAGGCTGAATGTATCTGGTATCTCCTGATATTAATATATTCCCTTTATCGAAATAAAAAAAGACATCCCTAGTTCCTCGACATGGTGGCTAGGAGCATCCAAATCTGAAGGAAGCAAAGGCTTACACCATTTTACAAGTAGACCATTCATATTTGAAATTCTAACAACTAAACTGCACAATTCAAAATCAATCGATCCATCTCCATCATGTCCTCCTCCGTCAATCGATCGCTCCATCGACCCTTCTCCCTAACACGCGTCTCAGTGATGGGATTCGTAGCATAGAAAACAAAAAATTTCCTACCGCAAGAACGAAACACAAGCCAAGATCTAATCTAGAAGACGGTAGCAACGAGGGGATGACGAGACTAACCCTTGAAGATTTCCAAAGCCTACGAGATTAGATCTCGTTGTTGCGAAGATGATCACTTGCCGCTTTCAAAAGCGCGTAGAAGATCTTGACGGTGCCACAATCGGGCAGCACCTCCGTACTCGGTCACACGTACGGTGTTGATGAAGACGACGTCCTCCTCCCCGTTCCAGCGGGCAGCAGAAGTAGTAGATCCTCCTCGGAATCCCGGCATCACGACGGCGTGGTGGCGGTGGTGGTGGAGAACTTCGACAGGGCTTCGCCTATGCGCTGCGTGAGTATTATGTGGAGGAGGAGAGGCTAGGGTTTGGGGAGAAGGGGTGGCTAGGGCGCCGGCCATGGGCACCCTTTGGTGGTGCGGCCAAGAGTGGGCTGCCTCCTCCCTCTCCTCCTCATTATATAGGTGGAAATCCCCAAGAGTTGTAGTCCAAGTTTTCGAATAAGACCCCAACAACAAAACCTCCCATAGGTGGGAAACCTACTCAAGGGGGGAGTCCTACTCAAGGTGGGACTCCCACCTTTCCTTGAGGTGGGGTGGCCGGCCACCTTTGGTAGAGCCCACCTGGGACTCCTCCCCTTAGGGTTTGGCCGGCCTAGCTAGTGGAGTCCCTCCGGGACTCCGCCTTCCATAGTGATTTCTTCCGGACTTTTCTAGAACCTTCTAGAACCTTCCATAAATGCACCGGATAATTTTCAAACTTATAAAATGACTTCCTATATATGAATCTTATTCTCCGGACCATTCCGAACTCCTCGTGATGTCTCGGATCACATCCGAGACTTCGAACAAAACTTCGAACTCCATTCCATATTCCATATCTACTTAAACGACATCAAACCTTAAGTGTATCACCCTACGGTTCGCGAACTATGCAGACATGGTTGAGACTTCTCTCCGACCAATAACCAATAGCGGGATCTGGAGATCCATAATGGCTCCCACATATTCAACGATGACTTTAGTGATCGAATGAACCATTTACATACGATACCGATTCCCTTTGTCACGCGATATTTTACTTGTCCGAGGTTTGATCATCGGTATCTCTATACCTTGTTCAATCCTCGTCTCCTGACAAGTACTCTTTACTCGTACCGTGGTATGTGGTCTCTTATGAACCATTCATATACTTGCAAGCTAATTAGACGACATTCCACCGAGAGGGCCCAGAGTATATCTATCCGTCATCGGGATGGACAAATCCCACTGTTGATCCATATGCTTCAACTCATAATTCCCGGATACCTAATCCCACCTTTATAACCACCCATTTACGCAGTGGCGTTTGATTAATCAAAGTACCCTTCCGGCATAAGTGATTTACATGATCTCATGGTCGAAAGGACTAGGTAACTATGTATCGAAAGCTTATAGCAAAGGAACTTAATGACGTGATCTTATGCTACGCTTAATTGGGTGTGTCCATTACATCATTCACATAATGACATAACCTTGTTATTAATAACATCCAATGTTCATGATCATGAAACTATGATCATCTATTAATCAACAAGCTAGTTATACAAGAGGCTTACTAGGGACTCCTTGTTGTTCACATAACACACATGTATCAATGTTTCGGTTAATACAATTATAGCATGGTATGTAAACATTTATCATAAACATGAAGATATGTAATAACCACTTTATTATTGCCTCTTGGGCATATCTCCAATAGTCTCCCACTTGCACTAGAGTCAATAATCTAGTTTATATTTGTAAAGATATAACACCTTGGCCTTCCGGTGTTTTATCATGTTTTGCTCACGGGAGAGGTTTTAGTCAACGGATCTGACATGCTCAGAAACGTATGTATTTTGCAATTCATTTACGTCTTAACGTATCACTCATTTTCCAAATGAGTCAGCATTAAATATGTTTGGTCTTCTGGTGGAACCTTAATTCCGCGGTCTGAAATATGTCACTAATATTGTCACACACAATATAGCTTCAAAGTTCTGACACTATCGGAACTACACCAAGTTCTCAAAGAACTTCTTGACTTAACATCCTCGGTCATTGTCAAAACAATGACATACTCTGCCTGCTCGTTTGTAGAATCCATCACAACATTTAGAACTCATCTAAATCTAGCATAGACAACTTCTAGCTCATTGTGCTACCTTTTAAACAACACTTAGCCTAATTTGAGATTGAAATTTATTTTTATATGTGATCAAACTAATATCGGTGCAACACTTTACAACGATTTGTTTGTCATTACCCCATACAAAAACTTATATAAATATATATCCTTAGTTCTTCTAAAGTACTTCAAGGATATTCTTACTGTCGTCCAATGATCATCACATGAATCATTCTAGTATATGCTCATAACACTTTAGAGCACAAGACATCTGATTGTGTACATATTATTCGTGATCTATGATCACTCATGTGTTTTTACTCATTGAGTGTCAAATACACTCAAGTCTTGTCAAACCTTCACATGACAAGAACATTTTCTTAATATTTCTATATTGAACTACTTCAATATCCATTCTATGTACTTTGACTTAAACTTATTCTGTGTTTCAATCTATCTTCATAGATCTTGACACTAAATATGTTTCAATCCATATCCTTTCATTGAAGTTAATTCTCAATGAAACCTTTTAATCAAGTATACAATTACATCATTTATAACCAACTATATGTCATCTACATAAAGTATTATAAATATGTCTCAGCGCTCCCACTTAATATCTTGCAAATGCAAGCATCTTCATCGTTTCTGATGAAATCAAAAACTTTTGACTATTTCATCCGGTGAAGATTCCAACTCCGCGATACTCACTTCATCCAATTGAAGTTTGTATACCTATCTAGTATTCCATGAGCAGCAAAACTCTTGGTTGTATCTTGTATACACCTTTAATACACACTTCTGTTAAGTAATGTATTTTGCCATCCTACTAGCATATCTCATAAAAGAAATATATAGCGATTAGTAGAATAATCCACATAGACTATAAGCATTGCCACGGAAGATCTAATCTTATCGTAGTCAACTCTTTTGAACTTTGTCGGAAACAATTTTTCGACAAGTCGAGCTTATTCAAGGATATTACATCCAAGTCCATCAATTTTATAGATCCATTTACTTTCAAAAAGTATTCATCTATCATGGATTTCATGGCGCATGGCCATTTTAACGGAGTCAGGGCCCATCATAACTTCTTTGTTTGTAGTTGGTTTTCAAAATCAATCCTTTGTACACAAATCATTTATTTGATCACAAAGTAAACCATACCTACAAGGTTCAATAAGTACTTCGATCTCCATGGCTAAAACACTTTGTAGTCATGAAAGCCATGATCGTCGTGGCCGCTTCCGGAACCAATTTCCGATGCTGCGCTACTCTGATCATTATGCTCAGGTTCATAAACCTTATCAAGTTCTATTGTCCTCCCACTCAAATACTTCGCTAGAAAACAATTTCTTGGAAATAAGCAAGTAACATTAAAAAACACTTTTGTCTTTTACTTCATAGTGAAAAGAATTCCCAATCAATTCTCTGGGATAACCAACAAAGACATTCATCCGATTTTGGTTGTAAACTCTTAGACCAAAATTTAAAGAAAGGACTATTAGGGTTTATACCCATGCCATAACTTGTATGGTGTCATTTCAACGGATCATGATGATGCTCTATTTAGTGTAAAAGCGGTAGTCTCTAAAGCATAATTTACAAAAATATAATGGCATCAATATTTTATCTCATCATTGACCCAACAAGGTTTGGATACATCTCTCGGATACTCCATCATCACTATGATACTCCAAGAAACGTGAGTTGTAGAACTATTTCATAACTCTCTTAGATGTTCGCTAAAACTCGTAATTCAAATATTTCTACCATGATCCAATCATAGATATTTGACTTTTCTATTACGATGATTTCCACTTCATGCTGAATTTTATTTGAATCCATTCAAATGTTTCAAACTTCTTTCTTATCGAATATATCCACATTTATATACTCAATTCATTGTTGGAAGTTTTCATGAAGTAGAAGAATCTCCCTTTATACAACTATGCCCAGTGAACCACATACATCATCATGTATGTTTCCACTAAATTAGTTGCCCGTTCAACTCTTGGCCTATGAACGGTATTTTAGTCATTCTCTTTTAGAAAAGATTTTGCAAGCGCCAAACAATTCAAAAATCAAATGACTCCAAAAATCCATTTGCATGGAGTTCCTTCATGCGTTCCTCTCTAACATGACCTAAATGGCAGCTCCACAAATAAGTGGAATTCAAATCAATTGCCTTATGGCATTTTAGCGTCAGTGTTATGTATGTGTGCTTCATCATTAAAGATTTATAATAACTTATCCATCGTACATGGAGTAATGTCATAATTTGAACAACTCATTGTTTTCATTTGACCAGAGCAAAATAACAATTATTAAGTTCTTTATTATAAATTCTAAGGGCTAGGTTGAATGCCGACGACAAGCATAATAACACTTTATTATGTTCCAGACATGCATTATTACCATATTCCTTATCAGTCACTTAGGCCATCGTATTCTTGTATTGCGTTGTATTGTATGACATCTCATACCAACCAATCTGGTACTAATACCCAAGAATTTCATTATGCGACAAAACAAGGAATACATCCATAACATGTATATCATGTATATACACCTGAGCTAGACTTTCTAGTCTTTTCATTCTTTCTGCCAAAATATCTTTTGTAGTTTCTCTTTTAGTTCTCCTCATTCTCATAAAACACTTCACCTTCAATAACTTCTAGGTCCATTGGTCAAATACCAATAACCTTGAGGTTCTTACTTTGAAGTTGATCATCATATGACAAGTGTTCCAGATTTCATCATTAGTAACTTTGTAATATGATGAACAATTTCACTCATAATTTTATCCATCATGTCATGACGACTTTCCGAGACCATGTCTGTACATGCTAGGCTCGTAAAGTTTAACCTCAGTATTCGCATGTGCAAATCTTGCTTGCACCCGTTGTATGCACATGTAGAATCTATAATACCCGATCATCACGAGATGCTTCGAAACGACGAGTCTTAGCAACGGTGCATACTAAGGACGATCACTTCATGGATATGCGAATAT
Source organism: Lolium rigidum (assembly GCF_022539505.1). Classification (NCBI taxonomy): domain Eukaryota; kingdom Viridiplantae; phylum Streptophyta; class Magnoliopsida; order Poales; family Poaceae; genus Lolium; species Lolium rigidum. The sequence continues at coordinate 287,106,692 of NC_061509.1, read as the reverse complement.
TGTTGGTGCCCCAATAGTTGGAGGATTGAGACGCCCAGCGTCTTCAACCTTCAGTACATTCCCATAAAACTTATGAGTTTGTGTACTCTCACCAAATTATATTCTATCACCTTGCAATAAGGTCTTAGATATCACATATATCTCATACCTCGCTTATTTCTGAAAACAAAATTTCCAGCTCCTTACTTTTCAAACAGATTTGAACTTCAAGTTTCACGGAGACAAGATGACTTTAGGTACTAATTGAAACCATAGCTCTTTGAATCAACAATGTGAGGTTTACTAAAAGTTTGCAATAGGACTTAATCATTTCTTAATTCTTTAACAATACGGCACCAGTCCGTAAAGTTTCTTGTCAGACTTAACAGCATTTCTATCTCAATTACAAGACTAGCGTATGGTAAAAAACGGATGCCAATTCTACAAATTAATTCAAAATACTATTCAGACTATGTTTATGATAATTAGTTCATGTTTTAATCTAATTACTAATGAACTCCCACTTAATACAACATCCCTCATAGTTGTTATGTGGCACACGATCCATATCCACTACACCAAAACCGATCATCACGTGAGATGATGTAGCTTCAACGGTGAACATCAACATGTTGATCATATCATCCATATGACTCGTGTCAACGGGCATGATCTCCATCATCGTCGGCGTAGCGTCAAGGTCCATGGCGCCGTCTTCATAGTTGTTCACCTCATGTAGCAACTATTACAACTACTTTGAAATACTACTACCTCCGTCCCAGTTCATAGGGCTTGTGCGTATCCCTAAGTTGTCAATTTAGCCAAGATAATATCAATTATATAATATAAAAATTATATCATTAGAAAGTAGAACATCTAAGCTTTCTAATGATATATATTTTGTAGGGATTTCTATTTTCGTGCCCTCAGTTCCTTAGTTGTGCTCAGTTTTTCCCAGCTCCTTAGTTTTTCCTCAGTTTTCCCCAAGTGCTTGTTTGAAACCCGCGGAAGGCGGCTCGGACGGCAGGATTCCCGTTAAGTTGACCGCTCCGTGCTGACGTGTGGGGCCGCGTCGTGTGGGGCCGCGTCGCTCGGGGCTGGTAGAAAGGGACCGCGTGGGACAGGGACGAAGCGTTTGGTTGCACGTGAGCGAGAGCTGGGTTTTGTCTCTCTCGGCCCAAATTGGCATTTTTAAGAGCTCCTTTTCCCCTCTTTCTCTCTCTGTCTTTTTCACCAAATTAGTATCAAATCTAGAGAAGCTTCTATTTCTGTCTTTCTTCAATATGGCAGCAAATCTAGTAGCAAATCTCTGGGGTTATTTATGCCTTTTGGCCCTCGTTTTTTGCCCAATATGGCAGCAAATCTAGTAGCAAATCTAGAAGCTAGTATATGATAAATTCACAACAACATAATCACAAAACTAAGTATAATACATAAACTGCATACAGCAGCCAAAAGCAGGCAATA